>NC_064642.1:444697806-445000836 GCF_023864345.2 Schistocerca serialis cubense | reverse complement strand
GGTGAAATGAAGGTTCATGGTTTGCTCACGTTGTGTGAATTGCAAGCTGACTGTAGAATCAAGTAGTGTCTTTTCAATCCATCGTGTTGTATATTAATACTTATCATCCTCTCCTGCATTAAATGATGTCTTGCTACAAACCGTTCAACATTATTGACTGATCAATTCATACAGTATATCAGGTATTCACATACAGTTGTTAAGACTGTTGTTGTTGTTGTTGTGGTCCTCAGTCCTGAGACTGGTTTGATGCAGCTCTCCATGCTACTCTATCCTGTGCAAGCTTTTTCATCACCCAGTACCTACTGCAACCTACATCCTTCTGAATCTGCTTAGCGTATTCATCTCTTGGTCTCCCTCTACGATTTTTACCCTCCACGCTGCCCTCCAATACTAAATTGGTGATCCCTTGATGCCTCAGAACATGTCCTACCAACCGATCCCTTCTTCTGGTCAAGTTGTGCCACAAACTTCTCTTCTCGCCAATCCTATTCAATACTTCCTCATTAGTTATGTGATCTACCCATCTAATCTTCAGCATTCTTCTGTAGCACCACATTTCGAAAGCTTCTATTCTCTTCTTGTCCAAACTATTTATCGTCCATGTTTCACTTCCATACATGGCTACACTCCATACGAATACTTTCAGAAATGACTTCCTGACACTTAAATCAATACTCGATGTTAACAAATTTCTCTTCTTCAGAAACGCTTTCCTTGCCATTGCCATCCTACATTTTATATCCTCTCTACTTCGACCATCATCAGTTATTTTGCTCCCCAAATAGCAAAACTCCTTTACTACTTTAAGTGCCTCATTTCCTAATCTAATTCCCTCAGCATCACCCGACTTAATTAGACTACATTCCATTATCCTTGTTTTGCTTTTGTTGATGTTCATCTTATATCCTCCTTTCAAGACACTGTCCATTCCATTCAACTGCTCTTCCAAGTCCTTTGCTGTCTCTGACAAAATTACAATGTCATCGGCGAACCTCAAAGTTTTTATTTCTTCTCCATGAATTTTAATACCTACTCCGAATTTTTCTTTTGTTTCCTTTACTGCTTGCTCAATATACAGATTGAACAACATCGGGGAGAGGCTACAACCCTGTCTTACTCCCTTCCCAACCACTGCTTCCCTTTCATGTCCCTCGACTCTTATAACTGCCATCTGGTTTCTGTACAAATTGTAAATAGCCTTTTGCTCCCTGTATTTTACCCCTGCCACCTTTAGAATTTGAAAGAGAGTATTCCAGTCAACATTGTCAAAAGCTTTCTCTAAGTCTACAAATGCTAGAAACGTAGGTTTGCCTTTCCTTAATCTTTCTTCTAAGATAAGTCGTAAGGTCAGTATTGCCTCACGTGTTCCAGTGTTTCTACGGAATCCAAACTGATCTTCCCCGAGGTTGGCTTCTACTAGTTTTTCCATTCGTCTGTAAAGAATTCGTGTTAGTATTTTGCAGCTGTGACTTATTAAGCTGATAGTTCGGTAATTTTCACATCTGTCAACACCTGCTTTCTTTGGGATTGGAATTATTATATTCTTCTTGAAGTCTGAGGGTATTTCGCCTGTTTCATACATCTTGCTCACCAGATGGTAGAGTTTTGTCAGGACTGGCTCTCCCACGGCCGTCAGTAGTTCCAATGGAATATTGTCTACTCCGGGGGCCTTGTTTCGACTCAGGTCTTTCAGTGCTCTGTCAAACTCTTCACGCAGTATCATATCTCCCATTTCATCTTCATCTACATCTTCTTCCATTTCCATAATATTGTCCTCAAGTACATCGCCCTTGTATAGACCCTCTATATACTCCTTCCACCTTTCTGCTTTCCCTTCTTTGCTTAGAACTGGGTTTCCATCTGAGCTCTTGATATTCATACAAGTCGTTCTCTTATCTCCAAAGGTCTCTTTAATTTTCCTGTAGGCGGTATCTATCTTACCCCTAGTGAGATAGGCCTCTACATCCTTACATTTGTCCTCTAGCCATCCCTGCTTAGCCATTTTGCACTTCCTGTCGATCTCATTTTTGAGGCGTTTGTATTCCTTTTTGCCTGTTTCACTTACTGCATTTTTATATTTTCTCCTTTCATCAATTAAATTCAATATTTCTTCTGTTACCCAAGGATTTCTACTAGCCCTCGTCTTTTTACCTACTCGATCCTCTGCTGCCTTCACTACTTCATCCCTCAAAGCTACCCATTCTTCTTCTACTGTATTTCTTTCCCCCATTCCTGTCAATTGCTCCCTTATGCTCTCCCTGAATCTCTGTACAACCTCTGGTTCTTTTAGTTTATCCAGGTCCCATCTCCTTAAACTCCCACCTTTTTGCAGTTTCTTCAGTTTTAATCTACAGGTCATAACCAATAGATTGTGGTCAGAGTCCACATCTGCCCCTGGAAATGTCTTACAATTTAAAACCTGGTTCCTAAATCTCTGTCTTACCATTATATAATCTATCTGATACCTTTTAGAGTCTCCAGGGTTCTTCCATGTATATAACCTTCTTTCATGATTCTTAAACCAAGTGTTAGTTATGATTATGTTGTGCTCTGTGCAAAATTCGACCAGGCGGCTTCCTCTTTCATTTCTGTCCCCCAATCCATATTCACCTACTATGTTTCCTTCTCTCCCTTTTCCTACACTCGAATTCCAGTCACCCATGACTATTAAATTTTCGTCTCCCTTCACAATCTGAATAATTTCTTTTATTTCATCATACATTTCTTCAATTTCTTTGTCATCTGCAGAGCTAGTTGGCATATAAACTTGTACTACTGTAGTAGGCGTGGGCTTCGTATCTATCTTGGCCACAATAATGCGTTCACTATGCTGTTTGTAGTAGCTTACCCGCATTCCTATTTTCCTATTCATTATTAAACCTACTCCTGCATTACCCCTATTTGATTTTGTGTTTATAACCCTGTAGTCACCTGACCAGAAGTCTTGTTCCTCCTGCCACCGAACTTCACTAATTCCCACTATATCTAACTTCAACCTATCCATTTCCCTTTTTAAAATTTCTAACCTACCTGCCCGATTAAGGGATCTGACATTCCACGCTCCGATCCGTAGAACGCCAGTTTTCTTTCTCCTGATAACGACATCCTCTTGAGTAGTCCCCGCCCGGAGATCCGAATGGGGGACTATTTTACCTCCGGAATATTTTACCCAACAGGACGCCATCATCATGTAATCATACAGTAAAGCTGCATGCCCTCGGGAAAAATTACGGCTGTAGTTTCCCCTTGCTTTCAGCCGTTCGCAGTACCAGCACAGCAAGGCCGTTTTGGTTATTGTTACAAGGCCAGATCAGTCAATCATCCAGACCGTTGCCCTTGCAACTACTGAAAAGGCTGCTGCCCCTCTTCAGGAACCACACGTTTGTCTGGCCTCTCAACAGATACCCCTCCGTTGTGGTTGCACCTACGGTACGGCTATCTGTATCGCTGAGGCACGCAAGCCTCCCCACCAACGGCAAGGTCCATGGTTCACTCAAATAAATACAGCTACAGCGGTCTATTCGACTTTTCATGCAGTTCTACATTTTAGTAGTTTTGAGACCTTTATGTAAATACCTGTTATACTGCAAGAATTTTTCAATGAGGTATGGATAGCTATTGCAGCTATGGCTGCCCTACTGCAATTCTTTTCTTGAGGATACGTAATTTACTTACCCTTACCCAGAAATTTACTTTTTGCTAGCTACACTGAGAACCAATGTGGTCTTCGTGAATCATCTGCACTTTCTCTGAGTTATTTCATTCGACCTAAGTTATTACAGTTATTATCTTAAGTAACGCAGCCACATGTTGCCATGCTGCCATCTTATTCTCATCCACTGCGCCGGGCTTCGTCACATCTATGCTCAGACACATGAACAGTTAACTGAACTAATCACGTTACCATTGCAAACCATTAGCAAAAATACCATCAAGGTTATAGGCTGAGAAAGGTAAGTCCCTGCGTGCTGTTCTGAAGGACAGATGGTTTCTCAATACAGTGGACACTCTTCAGGTACATTAGTGGGATGTTCTATAGAACATATCATAGGGAGAGGCGCTTTATTTGCTATAGCATGTGGAGATCTTATTCGTGAATCATATCCTCATCAGTGTGGTTCAGTGAAGTATTTGAATAAATGTTAAAGTCTAAATTACAGATAAGAGACATCATCCTCCTACTTTGGTTCTTGAGGGTATTTTTGTTCTGTCGATGCAACTACAAAAATCCACGTTTTTCACCAGTCGCGTTTCGCATTATTGAGGTAAAGCATCATCAGTGGTCTGTAATTAAGTTATTTACTTTTTGATTCGCTTGAAGATCGAAAAACAGTTCGTTAACACTGATGATGCTTTAAGATCGAAAAGGAGTTCCTTAACAATATGTTAACGAGCTGTTTTCCGATCTTAAACCAAATCAAAATATAAATAACTTAATTACAAACTACTGATAATGCTTTACCTCAATAAAGCGAAACGCGTCTGGTGAAAAAAAAAATCACCCATTTTGTGGTTGCAATGACAGAACGAGAATATCCTCAAGAATAGTAAAGCAACTACGGACAACACGGTCACAAAAATGAAGAATCCTATTATGGCTTTGGCTGTAAGATAAAGCATACGCAATGGACACTTCTCAGGCATATGAATGTGACCACCTGTCAATAGCCTGAAAACCACCTTTTACAGCACAGATCGTTGAGAGACATACAGGTACATAATGAGACACTAGAAGGACATAGGTGTCATGAATAATGATTCGATTGTGAGCGAGCAGCTACGTTGTAAGCTGTATTGCAGAAGTTGCGCTGACATTGCTGATGTGTGCGAGGGCGCAGTGGAACAATGTTAAGCTTTGGTAGAGTGAGGCTGTCGAAGTTTAGCTGTGTTAGAGTTAGGCTGATAATGTTAAGTAGGGTCAGAGTGAGGAAACTGAGCCAATATTAGGATTCAAATTTAATATCGCACTTTATCAATTCGTTCAATCAAATTGATTATGAAACTGATTTGTGAAGGAATCACTCTTATGGAATGTCAGGTAAATACAATAATGATGTTACTTTTTTTTTCACTGTTGCTGCGCCATCGAACTAACTTGGTTATTGTACTGAATGTTTTAGACTTGAGAGATAGGAACGTGTATTGTTTGGATATTGAGAAGTTCATTAAATTTAAAATCTGCCTTGAGCACTTTTTCTCAATATACAAAAAGAAAAAAAGCATAGTGTTGTCGTTTATGAGCCTATTTCATTTTCTTACCAAACTTCCCTTACAATTCTTTTTAATGGATGATCAAACCTAGTATGTTCGATGAACAGTTCGATTTGCAATTAACAGAGAACTCGTTGCATCTGTCGAGTATCTCTGTGTATTTACATTAATTTGCAGCTTTGCATGCTGGCGCACAAGACAGAGCAGTACTGCAACGCGTTATCCAGATTTGCGCAGAATAGAGGCAAGGACAAAATATTATTATTTTGTTTTCATTTATCCAATCAGGGCCAACTTTTATTATTCAGAGACAGTTTTTGTGATAAAATTTTGTAATGCAAATTAGTCTGGGTTTCATGTCCAAGTTAATTATTCAGGGAGTTTATGCAATTCAAAATTCTTGTTGTCAGACTGATAAGTTTAACAGTATGAAATATTTCTCTTGTCATTACGACAATTAATTACTTTTACAGTTCAACTTGGCTTTAATATTAAGACAGTACAAGTTTTATGACGACGGTTCATTTATTATTGCAACTCAGGCTTACAATCAGAAACAGTACTTTAATATTTTTGTTTATTTAGATAACTTTCATAGGTATCGAGAGGGGTGTAAAGCAATGCTTACTCCTTCAGATGCGCTATGTTTCTCGTTTGAAGATCCATGGCACATACAGCCAGATCGAGGTGGCCCCACAGATTCTCTCTACTTTTCGATAATTTCATCTCGGGAGTGGAAAGGTCAGTTGAAGATTGTTACATTCATCCACTTTAACTAAAAGTTACTTAAAATGATAAATGTAACAACCTTTTGTGGAATGCAATAAGTAGAATTTATTTTTCATATGTGGTTTGAAAGAGGAGTGTCGACATTTAATGATCACTTATTAATATAATTTTGTATGCTGAAACAATACAGCCTGAAATTCGGTGAAAGATTTTGGAAGTGAGTTATAATCAAATGTTTCATATACGTTTAAATACATAGTGAAAAGATATCATTCGTTAGAAAGTACACAGATGTAATTTGCTTAATGAGTGGAAGTTTTGTCTGAGACTATTACAGACTGCTATAATAAAATTTTCTTATATAACTTCTTGCAGTACAGTGGTGCTTATTACTGCAGTGTATGCTTTTTCCTCTATTTTGAGATTAACGTTTCTTGCAGTGTTGACTATTGTTTTAATTAAATATCTTTTGTTGTTTGGGACCTATATTAACCCATGTGGAATTTTTTTCCATTTTTTAATTTTAATTTTACTCGAGATGAAACTGTTCATCTGAATGTAATTTGATGGTTTAGATGGTGGTTCGGAAAGCCATATCTAGAATTTATGAGGTCTTCTCCAGGAATTTATTGTGTTACAGCGTAGTCAATAATATAAGTTACTTGATGATTCAGTATTTGAGACTGGAGGTACAGAGTTCGACCCCACCCCCATCCCATATGTAAATGGTTGAGAAAGTTGTGTTACAATACTGACTGAGGAGGCATTTTCAAATTAATAATGGGTATTAAAAACAATTAGCTAGCTACAGTCTACCTTACCCATTGTTTTTTTAACTACGAGACATCCATACTTGGGACATAAAATTTTGTATAGGAAATTAATTTGGTGTTGTGTTGGATATGTTAAGGGGAAATTAATACTTTTGGTGCATCTGTTGTCACTCAGGTGATGCATCTGAAGAACAATTTCTCATGTTTGTTTAATTATTTCATTTCTAGTATTATTTCAATGAATTCTGAGTACATTTCACGTCATGTTTTGTATGACATTTCATGTCATGTTTAATTTGATTAAATTCTAATTCCGGAGCTTCAATAGGGTACTGACAAAAAGATTTTCGCGAAAAGTATCCTTCTTAAGCTTTTTATGTTGTTCTTTCCATTAGTGTAGACGTCTCTAGACACGGTAGATGGTGAAAAGTTGACTCTTTTTTGTTTGGAAGATACCGTCACGACATTCACGTACAAATTTAGGCGCTCCACAGACTACCTACAGAAATTTTTGAAACAAGCTCGTCTCAAAAAGATCTTTAATTACTACAGCATTTCCGTCATTTAGAAGAAAGAGCTTTCTTACGTACTCGCAGAATAAAAGTTTAAAAAGAGGTCGACACCTCTCTAGATTCCACACATGTGTCACTCTTCACAAGTCCTCCGAATTCTCGTCTCGTAATTGTCAACGCAAATGTAATACTGTTCATTACTGCCTCGTTATGTGGTTTGCTAATGTAGTCTAATCACGTTTCGTCATATTCGTCATGTAGATGTTCCGTCAACGGATGAGGGTTAGCTGCAACGTAGTATCATGATCATAATATCGTAATGTGTTGTAATGGAAATCTACATATCCCTCTAAAAAGAGAGAACAGTCAGCGACTGGGAGCGAATGGAATATCTGTGGAGAGAGGCTTTAATTGTATCGTGGCGAGGAAAGTGTAGCCACAATGTGGCGGGGACAGAGACGTTCTACTTCGTTAATCGAACATTATAACAGGTTTAACAGTTATTTTATGTGAACTTCAAAACTTACTAGTAGGTGGGTCATATGAGATACTAAGGCTCCCGATCTATTTTCGTGGTAGCTACGACTGATAAAGAACAATATCGCAGTTAAATACAACATAGCTTCAATTCACATAATTTTGTTCTCGTAATCATTCGTTGTGCACTTTCGCCTAGTCAACGACTAACAAGGACATGCATACCAGACTCATAAGACCCTCGACGAGTGTTACAGCTTTGATTACAGGATAGCAGTATAGAAAATTCTGATCATGTAATTCATTTCCTAGACCTAAAGCGGGGTAGATCTGTAGGCACTAAATCAGGTCTGTACGGTAGAAGTGGTAAGAAAGTTCAGTCAAATTTATAAGCGGTCTTCCATGGCCGCAAAACCGTTGAAGTACATGACATTTACTTGTTACAGTCGGAAGTTTGTCTTCTTCTCTGGTGTGCCTCTGGGAATTTAGTTCTTTAGTGCAGTCACTGCCGTCTTCTACGGTTTTGACTTGATAATTGCTTTAGGCTCCAAGACATCCTAGAGGACAATACATGACCTATTCCAGAAGACTGTCTAAATCACTTTCCCAGAGGATGACCATGTCTTGAAATACTTCTTTGTTGTGAATTTTAAAGTTACTACTATTCTGCCGTCTCCACTCGATGGGCTGTGTTTTGGAAATGAATAACTGTTAAACGTTTTTAAATACTTGATTATATGTCGTGATAGGTAGAAATAAAAGTTTCACACGCAATGAACACAGTTATTGAACTCATAGATCACTATACTCTCGTACGAGGGATGTTGCCCTCTTTGCCACCAGAATCAGAATCGCATGCTCCTTGCTATCTTGCATCCTTCGGACCCACTTCGCGCCGTATCCACCACCTACAAAGGGCGCATTCACTACCTTAGTGCAACGTAAAATATACATCTCTGATCACATGTAATTATAACCACTTATTACGCGGAAGTGGAGGCTGTGAACTGTATTGTCACAACGTATCTAGTGATGATGGTGTTCACCTTCTGCTTCGTATTGTTCCAGCACATCCTGACATCCTACCAAAATTATTTTAATTCTTTAAGTCGCTGTTACGAAAGTAAAAGTTGACTGAGGTAATAAAAGTTCTTTTCGCGAAACACTTTTGAGAAAATTTAGAGAAACGGGGTTTGCTACTGTCTAAAGAACGGCTTTAATGCCGCCAACACTTAACAAACGCGAAGGGCTCTTATGCAGTCCTGTAGACGGTCGTCTTTCCCTCGTTCTGTTTGCGAGAGGAACAGGAAAGGATATGGATAGGTACCTTCCTTATGCACCGTATGGAGGCTTGCGGAGTATATATGTAGATATACACCGAGGTAACAAAAGTCAGTGGACAGCGATTCGCGCATCTACAGATTAAGGTAGTATCGCGTACACAAAGTATAAAAAGGCAGTGCATTGGCGAAACTGTCATTTGTACTCAGCGGATTCACGTGAAAAGTTTCAGACGTGATTATGGCTGCAAGACGGGAATTAACATACTTAGAGGTGGTGTGGTAGTTGAAGCTAGATGTGTGGGACATTCCGATTCGGAAATCGTTAAGGAATTCGCTATTCCCAGATCTCCACACAGTCAAGAGTGTGCTGAGAATACCAAATTTCAGGCACTATCTCTCACCACGGGCAACGCAGTGGCCGAGGGGCCTTGACGTAACGACCGACACCAGCGGCGTTCGCGTAGAGTTGTCAGTGCTAACAGACAAGCAACAATGAGTGGAACGATCGGAGAAATCAACATATCCGTTAGGACAGTGCGGCAAAATTTAGCGTTAATGTACTATGGCAGTTCCGTTTCAGCCGCGCTCGCGAGTGGCCGCTGTTAACTGTTGCGCTGCACTTCAGTGTTTACATCGCTGTACGTGTGCTTCGCCGAGTGCCGTCCGTCCGTTAATCTCCGTGTTCGTTCCTGTTCCTTGTGATCTGATCGCTCTTTCTGGTCTTGCTGCTGCTACTTGGAATTTCGGTTGTTTAACCGAAATTGCTTCGCTGGATTAACCATGGCTACAAACCTCAGGAAGAATACTCTGGTATTTGCTTTTGACAAAGAATCCCGTCCTGTTCAGCCGACATCCCTGGAAATAGATGACTGGATTACGCAGGTAATTGGTCTAAATTCTGAAACCGTTCATACCTGGCAACTGGATCAGGAAAAATACTGTGTTTTTGTCAAGTTAATCAGTGCTTCGACTGTTGATAAAGTGTTACGAAAGTGGGGCTATGAAGTAGATTTTGTGCATAGGAATGGTTATAAAAGTAAGGTTTCCATCTATAGAGCGGACATTCATTACAAAACCGTTCGTGTCTTGAATCTCCCCATTGAAATTGAAAATGATAAGATTAAGGAAGCTCTTTTAAACTATGGAGACGTTAAATCAATTGCAAATGAAAGATGGTCGCCTCGCTTTAAACTGCAGTGTTTTAACGGGGTCCGCTGTGTAGAGATGGACGTTAAGACGAATATTCCGTCTCACATAACTGTTTGTGGGTATAAGGCACAAATTGTTTATACAGGTCAGGAAGCTACATGTCATATATGTAACGAAACCGGCCACTTCAGACAGGAATGTCCGCGGCGAACTGTTGTGCTTAAAAGTAATTTGATACAGCGTCAGAAGCTTACCTTAAATGATCTGTTACCAAAGAATAGCCCGGAACAACTGGTTGAGGATGTTAACGCAGCGGGACAAGCTGATGTCTCCCTTCACGATAACAGTCAATTTCCCCCGTTAACAACAAAAGGAAACCTCGTTGCCACTACTCGTGAAACTGAAATGCAACCGAAAAAACAACCTCTGGAGATAACTGATAGTTGTTCAGAGGACGAGCTGTCTTGTCCCACTCCCTCACTTCGCAAGCAAAAACAGTGCGATGAGAAGGCTGAGGAACCTGAAGGCAAAATGCGAATGGAAACTAATGAACAGATAGATAATACACATACGGTACCAGAAAATGGAAGGGGTGTAAGCAGCATTAACTTGCAAGAAACAACAGGTGCAGTAGCCGATTGCAAAGATCAGAATCTATCTGTTAATAAACAAATTCAGGGAGAGGATGCAAAACTGCAGTCTCCATTTGTTTCCCTAGATCAGAAAGTGAGTGAAATTAATAAAGAACGAGGAAGTGGTGGCCAAACTGAAATCACGGTCAACACCTCAGGGCAGCCGCCGGCAACCGAAATTGCTAAAGCGTCTGCTGCTGCTCCAGATAAGCCGCGAAGTAAAATACCGACGCAAGCAAATGAGAATGTAGCTCGTAACCAAGGGAAGGGAAAATCCAGTAGAGGCGACCCAAGCCCAAAGAATTTTCAGTCCGAAACGGTCGTACACGAATCACTGGAGGAAAAATCAGAAAGTTTACCAGGAAATCAGTCTACTTGCGGTACAAGAGAAAACATCAGAAGTAGAAAAAAACGGGACAGTAACTAATAAACTGATTGAAGTGTTATTCCATGTTCAGCCTTCCGAGAAAACTGTTACAGCTTAACTGAACCCTGAACCACAGTAAACTAAATTAGTTCAACAAAACAACTACATAGTGACAGCACAATGACGCAATCTTATTCTGTCACCACTATAAACATAAATAAAATCACGACTGGTTTGAAATTATCGGCCCTTAAGGAATTTTTGTACGAATCTGCGACTGATATTGCCCTGTTACAAGAAGTTCTAATTTCGGATTTGGTAATTCCCGGTTTTGTCAGTTACATAAATGTGTCTCCCGAAACAAGTGTTGGAACAGCTATTTTGGTAAGGGAAGGGATTACAGTAAGCGAGGTGGAACGACTGGAATCCGCAAGGGGAATAGGACTAAATATCTATGATGTGACTATCATCAACTTGTACGCCCCTTCAGGAAGTTCTCATCGAGCTGACAGGGCACGTTTCTTCAAAGATGACTTGATATACTTGTTAAGGAAATCTCCAAGACAGTTATTACTTGGAGGTGATTTTAATTGTGTTTTAAATCGAAAAGATCAGTTACCTAATTTTAATTTCTCAGGTGAACTAAAACAACTAGTTACTGGTTTAGAGTTAAAGGATATATGGGAAATCAAATACCCCTCCACTGTTGAGTTCACTTATGTCACGGCAACATCACGTAGCAGGATTGATAGACTATATATTTCTAAAAATCTTGTAACTTCCGTGACAAAAGTAGAAACCATTCCTACGTACTTTTCAGACCATTCAAGTGTCTTAGCTTGCATAAATCTAACAAGACAGCCGGTTCGCCGATTCAAGAATCAGTGGAATTTGAACACTTCCTTGTTAGTTAATCATGATTTAGAAGATCTGATTAAAGAAACATGGGCAATATGCCTGCGAGCCCGTAGTAGATATGCCACTGCTATTGACTGGTGGGTTAAAATGGCAAAGCCAAAGTTGAGGAAAGTTCTTATTCAATACAGTGCCCAGAGCGCAAGGGAAATGAAATGCACTATAGAGTATTACTATTCCGTTTTGAGAGATCTATATGATCAAGTCTCAGCAGGTTCCTCACTTCGGATAGCAGACATAAAAAAAGTCAAAGCCAAGTTACTTAATATCAAGAGAAGTCAAATGGAAGGGTTGAAAATAAAATCGAAGGCAAATTCGGTGTCAGCAGATGAAACTGCTTCCCTATATCATTTAGTGAAGCATACGAAAAACGGGAGAAGGACTTTTATTGAAGAAATTCGAACAAAAAACGGCACGATTCTCAGAACCCAGCAGGATATCATGGACGAGATTTATCGCTATTATTGCGAGCTATATTCTGTACATCAAAGTAGTGATGCTTCCTTGGAAGAATTCCTTGACATCCTAGCCCCACAGCTGACAGAAGATGACAACGAAAATTTTCTAGAGGTTGCCAGTGAAGAAGACGTGTATGAGACTCTGTGCGCCTCGCCACCAAAAAAATCCCCAGGACCGGATGGTCTGCCAGCAGAGTTTTACATCCGTTACTGGCCAATAGTAGGTGCGAAAATCACGGACATTGTAAATGAGGTTATTCAGGGTAAAATGATTCCGGCTGAGTTTAAGGAGAGTAAAATTGTTCTGGTGCCAAAAAATAATGGAAACAAAGACTTAAATAATTTTCGTCCAATTTCACTGCTGAATTCTGATTATAAATTAATAGCTAGAATAATAAACAAGAGAATTTCATGCCTTACAGATAAAATTATTAGTCAACATCAGAATTGTGCGCAAGGCAGAACCATTTTTCAAAATCTAGCGGAATTCAGGGATATCATTGCAATAACTTCTGTAACAAACATAAAGTGTGCCTTATTGTTTTTAGATTTTTATAAGGCGTTCGATGTAGTAAACCATGAATATCTTCTACACACATTGAAGAAAATAGGTTTCAACGATAGGTTTATACAGTTGATTAAGAACATAGCAACTGGAATAAATGCTAAAATAGCGGTGAATTGTCAACAATCCAGGCCGATGCAAATACAACGAGGTGTTCCTCAGGGAAGTCCTCTGTCCATGTCGCTTTTCGCAATTTCGCTGGAACCTTTCCTCCGACATGTCCATGTTACATTAAAAGGCTTAACATTATCAGGAAACAAAACAGTTATAAGAGCCTATGCTGACGATATAGGGGTCATTATAAGGAATAATGACGAGGTAACCACTCTAGCAACAGTGATTGATTCGTACTGTAGAGCATCTGGAGCCAATGCAAACGGAAAAAAAAGTAAGATGTTAAATCTCAGAGGTTTTGATAATATCAACGTCGAGTGGGCAAAATTAGTCCGACAACATAAAACACTTGGGATCACCCTGACAGCATGCCCTATGAAAATGACTGCTTTAAATTGGAAAGTAGCAGCAGATAAAGTGCAAGGAGCCATTGTAGAGAATTTAACTCGATATATGAACCAAGTTCAAAGAACACAGTATATCAACTCATGCATCCTTGCTAAGGCTTATTATACTGCCCAGCTGTTTCCAATACCGAGAATGATAGCGAGGAGAATAATGTCCAAAATCACAAAATTTTTGTGGAGAGGTGAAGTGTTCAGAGTACCCGCTAAAGTAGCCACTTTAGATCCTAAAAATGGTGGACTAGGATTAACTGATATAACGGATAAAGCCTCTGCTCTTTTTATCAAAAGGCAAGTTAATTTAATAAGAGACTCGCGAGAAAGCATAACCAGCCAACTTTTCGAGATCATTAAACCTCCAAGCCTGCTTCCCCCGATTGATGTGCAGAATATCAACAGTCGCTTACAGCACGTGAGGATTTTCTATGTTGAGTTTAGTTATGTCAGTGTCGAACTCAGGCAGTCCCGACACTTAACATCGAGAGCCATAATGCGGGAACGAAAGAAAAGCGAAGGAAGAAACAAAATAGAACGACAGTTTCCAAACATTGAGTGGACTGAGATTTGGAAAAACATTAGTTCTAATGTGCTCACGTCTAATATAAAAACGTCATGGTACAAGACAGTTAACAACATAGTTAGCACCAATGAAAGACTATACGCAATCGGACTCTGTGAAACAAATTTATGTCAACAATGCCATCTAGTTGACACAGTAATTCATAGATATACTTGCAGTGGTCACATGAATAGTTGGAAGTGGATCCGGGAGCAAATAGCTCTGATTACAAGAACATCCCCTGAGTATATATCGCTGTCATTGATACACAGGCCTGAAGCACGCTATTTCCCAGAAGCAAAAAATAACGCTGTGTACTGGTTGCTGGGAAATTTTGTTAACTACGTCCTTAACAAATTAGGATCCGATAGCATCATAGAGTTCAAGGTACACATGCTGTGTGAGTTCCACAAAATTAGAAGCTATTCGAATCACAAGAAAAAGTTCGGTAATATGCTAAAAATTGTATTTGAAAGAATGGGCATTGGTTAATATAAAAAAGAAGACTGTGTTGACAGTGATGTATTGTAGTTACCTTAAGGATACTATTTTTAAGATTTTACAGTATATTTATGATGTGTGCTTTCTATATTTCAGAGAGTAGTTTTTTGAAATTTATAAGCTAATGTACAGAACTTATGTGACATTGAGATTGTGTGTCTAATAGTGCCAAACACAAAACATGAAAGGTGCATTATTGGCTTATACTAGAAATTTGAAAATAGACAGTTTTTATAGAAATCTCCTTATCGATTGGTTAAAACCATATTCAATGGCTGGCACATTGCCCTGTTCATTTTTGCAGTGAAAAGACTGATTATATAGATCTGATCACTTCAAATACTTAGATTCACTTAATGTCCAGAAAGTGTAGTTGGAAGGCTAGTCAACTTTATTATGTATCTCCTTTCCGCCATTCTCAAGTATTTATGTTTAATTTAATTCTTCTGGTGATTTAGTCAGTAACACAATCTTCTGTTGTCTTTCCTTAATGTCAGCGCAATTGAAATGATCAAACCACTTTGTTTAAATAACTACATGTATGTTTAACTTAGAATGTATTTGCAATGTGTAACATTGTTTTTTTTAATAAAGGTTTTATAAAAAAAAAAAAAATGGTTGCAGAAGACCGGCGCATGTGTCATTGTTAACAAGACGACATCGCCTGGCCGGCCAGGGTGGCAGAACGGTTCTAGGCGCTACAGCCTGGAACCGCGCGACCGCTACGGTCGCAGGTTCGAATCCTGCCACGGGCATGGATGTGTGTGATGTCCTTAGGTTAGTTAGGTTTAAGTAATTCTAAGTTCTAGGGGACTGATGACCTCAGAAGTTAAGTCCCATAGTGCTCTGAGCCTCTTTTTTTTTTTTTTTTTTTTTTTTTTTTTTTTTTTTTGACATCGCCAGCAACTCGTCTCCTGGGCTCGTGACGATATCGGCTCGACCCTAGATGACTGGAAAATCGTGGCCAGGTCATATCGGAATTACAGTTGGTAAGTGGTGATGGTAGAGTTCGAGTGTGGCACAGACCTCACCAAGTCATGGACCCAAGTTGTGAACAAGATACTGTGCAAGCTGGCGGCGTTTACATAATGACGTGGACTGGGTATACATGTAATGGACTGAGTCCTCCGGTCCAATTGAACCGATCATTGACTGGAAATTGTTAAGTTCGGCTACTTGAAGACAATTTGTGGCCATTCATGGAGCTCATGCTCCCAAAACGCGATGGAATTTTTATGAATGACAATGCGCCATGTCGCCCGGTCAAAATTGTTCGCGATTGGTTTGGAGAACATTCTGAACATTTCAAGCGAATGAGTTCGCCACCCAGATCGCCTGAAATGAATCTCATCGAACATTTATAGGACTTGATCGAGAGGCGAATGCGCGCACAAAATCCTGCACTGGCAGCACTCCCACAAGCATAGACATCTGTACAGGCAGCATGGTTCAGTGTTTCTGGCAGTGGCTTCCAACAACTTGTTGAGTCCACAGCCTGCCGAGTTGCTGCACTACGGGGGGAGCGGGGGAGGGGTAAAGGAGCTCCGACACGATATTAGGAGGTATCTCAGAAGTCAACTCAGAGTAGATGCGATGCAGAACAGCGAATCACCTTACATCGATTTCACTCGTGCCATCAGATATTTCATTGCCTGTTTTTACTAACTTTGCCCCATTTTACGAAATTTCAAAGCAAATTTCTCACCGTGAAACAAGAAAAATGACATAGAACCACACGTCTGAAAAAAAATTAACTTTTCAGTTACTAACGTAAACGTAAATGCGATTGCAGTCTTTCTCGGCGTATTCCACTGATAAATTCTTCTCGCGTTATCAACCGAGTGGTAGCGTCGTCTTGTCGTTAATGTAAAGTATTTACAGATAAGGTGGCCTATGATCTGAACAAACGAACGCCAAATGTCAGACGTACACACAGCTCTTTCCACAAGCCATCATCTCAGACAATTTAGAAATCTACTGAGACAACCGCCGAGCCAAAAATTTAAACGGGCGCTCACCGTTACATATCGTTGGAAGCCAGTATTATGTGTACTAGTGAGGTGGCGTTTGTTGATGTTGCGATCTAAGGCAAACAATCTGCCCCGGAGCTGTTTTTATAAAGGGACTACAGAAACAGAGCACGCACCCTCCTGGCGCCAGCTGAACACACACGTTCCCACATGCCGCCTCCCCACGCCCTGTGTCACCCATTAGCACAGCTCTCCCCTCCCCCTAGTGAAGACACATTTGGCTTTCCTATTGACACGCTGCAACCCGGTTTGACTTCCCCGCACACAAAGCACGCGCAGCTGGCGTTGCTCTTGGCCCTAGTACACCGAGCCATTTGGTGTCGGCCTCGTGTGTGCGAAAGCACCACTCACGCTCGGGGCCACTTTGTGATGTCTAAATTTACCGGAACCTCCTGCAAAGCATCAAGTGCTGTTTTTGAAATACCGAAGGCTTTCATCCCACTTTGTACGAGCGGCGTTTAGCGCAT
Source organism: Schistocerca serialis cubense (assembly GCF_023864345.2). Classification (NCBI taxonomy): domain Eukaryota; kingdom Metazoa; phylum Arthropoda; class Insecta; order Orthoptera; family Acrididae; genus Schistocerca; species Schistocerca serialis. The sequence goes on along the minus strand of NC_064642.1, from coordinate 444,983,687 downwards.
CAGTTGGTAGTTTGGACGATCCGAAACAAGCTACGAAGTGAGTGAACGAGTAAATGCAAATACGCTTACGCTTTTCATCCTTCATAAGTGAGGTAATTCAGAACCGCTGTATGTGTTAACATACGAAGAACAGATTGGCAGCCTTCGTTAAGAGCAGAAAGAGTGGCACAGAGAGGGAGAGTTCATCAAAACTAATGTATATCGTCGACAGCACAGCGGAAGAATTTTGAAGACTGATGGGAAAGAACTAGATGTTTCATACCATTGACAGGAAAAATGCATCAGAACTGAGATATTTCATCTCTTCTAACAAAATTAAAAAACTCTGACAAAAAACATCGTGTTACTGTTTCCAAGAAAGGAATAACAGAGTATACTTGAGAACATCGATAATACCTCTTTCACGTTTTATAATTGTACCGTATTGCGTACGATGGTACAGACAGAATCAGTATGGAACATGTTTTAAAAGATTTTCCACCCCATGGCGTGCTGATATAGCAAGCTGTATGTAGAATGAGGAGAAAAAAAACAGTCTTAGTTGCGATGCTGAAATTACTGTTTATTTATTTATAATGACCCGTCTTTCGCCTAATTCGAGGCATCTTCAGACTGGCCGATAAATGGTGGTAAGTAAATTATGGACATGGATGCTAAAACGTCTGCAGAAATAAACTGCGCTCGTCATGTACAAGAAAAATGGACGAGGCAACTAGATACCCCAACCACGTATTAAAAGCATAACGTCAGATATCCTTGCCGGGAAGCGTAACGCGGTACAGTGAATACAAGGCAATATTTTCGTGGATGTTCTGTTCAAAAAAAATGGCTCTGAGCACTATGGGACTCAACTGCTGTGGTCATAAGTCCCCTAGAACTTAGATCTACTTAAACCTAACTAACCTAAGGACAGCACACAACACCCAGCCATCACGAGGCAGAGAAAATCCCTGACCCCGCCGGGAATCGAACCCGGGAACCCGGGCGTGGGAAGCGAGAACGCTACCGCACGACCACGAGATGCGGGCGGATGTTCTGTCCTAGATATCCTAACACACGGGTCAACACTTATTGACCACTCTGAAGATGCGTTGGATTAGGCGAATCACGCGTCATTGCTGGATAAGTAATCAGTAATTTCAACATAACGAGCAAGACCGTTTTCTCCTCCTCATGGAACATATTTGTTGAAAGGGACGCAGTTGTAGCGGTACAATAATGAAAGGAGAACTGACAAGAGAATGCAATATTCCTGTAAAATATGCACATATACAAAGTTTTCGACAGTGAAAACTGGAATTAGCTATTCCTGGAAACGAAGAAAATAACGCACAGTTGCATGCCACAAGTCTAGATTATCTACAATAATGTGTATGTTTCATGTATTATAAATGATTAGTTTCGATCATTCAGTGATCATCTTCAGATGCGAGTAGTCCTAAATCAAGATCTGCAAAGACTTTAAAGAAACTCTCCCAGAAGTTATAAACTGCTGGAAATGTTTTTTTTAGTCTCTGTTGCTTTTCCTATAACAAAATAGTTCCGACCATTAAAAAAAATGCTTCAAATGGCTCTGAGCACTATGGGACTCAACTGCTGAGGTCATTAGTCCCCTAGAATGTAGAACTAGTTAAACCTAACTAACCTAAGGACATCACAAACATCCATGCCCGAGGTAGGATTCGAACCTGCGACCGTAGCGGTTTTGCGGTTCCAGACTGCAGCGCCTTTAACCGCACGGCCACTTCGGCCGGCCGACCATTAAAAGATCATATTGTAGGCTGAGTAGCCCCGATTTATGATTCGGCAAAATTTTTTGTTTAAAATAACTCAGACGTACTGTATATTACCAACTTCTAACATTTTGTGCACCACTCCGACGATTTGGACAGCTTATGGTTTGTTTTACCGTAACGCTCTTTCTCGACACTCTTACAAACATAGGAAATTGCTTTGTACAGCCACATGAGTGATGGAGGTAACAGCAAAAGTGTGTTATCGAGTGTAGCAGAGTGGATCGGCCTGTCTTTAATCGTGAATGGGGTTGCCACGTCCCAAATTAGAAACGCTAGACTCGGCCTTACATTTAGCCGGACATTTTGCCCTAAAAGCTGGGCTTACTACTTCAAATAGCGTTAAATTCAGTTTGTTATTTTCAGTCGTTGATTACTAATAATCAAGTACAGTAAGTTTTTTTGCGAGATCAACCTTAACGACAATTAAACTAAAAAAAGGTTACAATCGATCAACATCCTTACAGTTTGGCAATTATGACAGCAACACAGTGCTCTGTCCTCTTAATTGCTCAGTTTCTTCCTAATACAATCTGATGTCAAAACTAAATACAAGTTTTCATTAAACACCATAAAAACATATCTTTCCTCTGGGAAAAGATATTCAATAACTTTGGTCGTTGCAGTTACACTTATAAAGAAATAACGGTATGCTGATGTATGAATGTTTTTTATTTGAACCAATTTTATCAAGAACGTAATTTTTCTTGGAAGACATTTCGTGGAACTCTTGACAGTATACATTTTAATTACAAATCACAACGCCATTAGCATAGACTACACTTTAGTTGTGCGTCCTCTGTCTCATCGCTGAAAAGCCTAACAAAAGCTGGACTTGAAATTTGACGGACTTTATAGTAAAAAGTCGGACATGCCGGCTAAAGCTGGACTCCTGGCAACATTACCTGTGAACAGAACAACAAAGCTTGTGTACCACGTCTAGTTTGTTAGATTGCTTCGAGGGGTCTTTACAAGCTTCAGAACCGAGAGATGTGCTGCAGTGTTTCGCCCAACGGACTCATTCTGGAGAATAACGGTTCAAACCCGCGTTCGGTCATCTACATTTAGGTTTTCCGAAATCTCCCTACACCGCTCCAAGAAAACGCCGGGATGGTTCCTTTGAAAGAGCACGGCAGATTTACTTCTCCGTCCCTGACACCATCAGAACTAGCGCTCCATCTCTAATGATCTCAAGTCTACTGGACACCATATCCAATCCTCTTTTCTTCATTACAAGCTTGGATTGTGCGGCAGTTATCATTTTATGGCAATAAAGGTTGCCAGCAACGGAAGATGCCTACGTTATCGCTGTACAATACAGCAACGTCACTCGAACGTCCAATAACAATCGTCAAGCACAGAAGATTAAGAATTTGCCTCCTAGGAGTCGTCCACGGTCAATCAGCTCATGACTGCTACCAACAGATTTTATTTCGTAGGTGCGACGAAGAGAATTCAATAGGACTGTGCGCTGCCTTTTTTCAATCCACTGAGAGAACAGTGCTAAGCCAGACAGTTCAAAACCACTTCCATATGATCAATTTTGTATCCAGCTGGGCAAACAAAAGAACAGTATAAACACCCCAGCGCCATGGCGTGCGAGATACGTTTCAAAAGGAAACGTTGGGCTGGGTACTTATCAATGTCACCGTGTTCTCTTCATCTACGAGAGCTTAGTTTGTATGATGTTCGTCGTAGAGCGATATGAATATGAACAGTCAGCGTCTCAGGTATGCAAAACCACGAATTCGGCAGGGGGTCAGTCCTGGTTATAGCCTGTAACACGTACAGAAGTCAGACGCCTCACCGCTATCCACGGTATACTAGGACAGTGTACGTAGTGTCTGAACACGGTCATTCAAGTCAGTGTCCCGCACTACACAGGGACGGGTCGGTCTTGCGAGAAGATAAGGCACGAGCACACCACGCCCACGTTCTGAACACCACCATCCCCCCCCCCCCCCCCACCCACCCGAGGAGACAAGAGTCAATTGAGGGAATGGTCTACCGCATCTGCTGGCATGAACCTGGTTGAGCGCCCTTTGAGCCAGTGGAAATTTCAATGCGTAGTCGCAAGAGCTCTCCTCACGCACTCCATGATTTCAGGTGGTCTGCGGTCTAAGAATGGAACAGATTTCAGCAGTAGCAATTTGATCATAGCAACTTGATTACCTCGTGGGTAGCATGCAAAGGAGGTTCCAAGCCTTTGTGGGATGAAACAAGAACCATCAACAGGAACAGGGAATCCTGATTTCACGGAAGTGCAAAGATGTGCTCCTTCGTGCATACGGTCTTTTTTTACTTTTCTATTACTTCTCTCTAAATATTTGTTTTAGTTTTCTAAAATTTTATTACCTGCACATGTTGGCTCTAATCCTACACACTTTCCCAAATATGAAGGCGGTGAAATTTTTTTTTTTCGAGCATTGCACCAGTGGTTCCCAACCAGGGGTAACCACCCCCTGAGGGGTAAAATGAAATTTTCTGACGGACAAAAACTAAACGATTCGATTCTGTTTCAGTCAGTAAAGTAAATTATTTACAGAAGATCATTACTACTATCATAGTTTTGTAAGACTCTGTTACTGAATATATAAGTTACCAATAATTACTTTTTCTCAATTAGTAGCGTTAATGTGGTGGAGGTTACGGATTCCTCGGATAGTCCGCCCACTACACAAATATGTTGTACTTCGTCCTGTAGATTGTTGATGATACGTAACAAATACTAAATATCTCAACAAAATGTCTTCTCCAAGTATTAGGTAGTACCTACTGTAGTCCAGAAATTACTTCATTACTCGCTTCATAACAGATAAATGAATTAATTGACCACACGACACTGCAGTAACTACATAAGGTCTACTATACTGCTGTACACAGCTGTATTAATATTGTTATTATCAATGTTCAGACAAAAACCATTAACAGCCTGACGTCGTCCTATTTCGGCCAGTTCAGAAGGCAAGAGTGCAGCAATGAAATGATTTACGAACAGTGAATATAGTGCACACATCCGAAGTTGTTTGATTTTAAATGAGAGTTGCACTTTGCAGGTCGAGCAAGTGCCGATGTGGGGAAGAGCAGTGGAAGGGAAGCATGTTTTGTAACAAGTGTGTACCCTCATTAGAAAAGTATTTCATTCTGTAGTTTAGTTAGGTGATAATGTGAGCATGAGGGGAAAGACAACAGATGTCGGGGGAGCGAGAGGGGAGAAGGTGGGGGCACCAACTGATGTCAGACTGCACAAAGGCGTAATGGTCTAAGGAAGGTTGGGAACCGCTGCACTATACACACTGGTCGCGGTTTGTGGCCAGTTCCGATCAACGATCATTTTCAGATCTGAGTAGTCATAATGTAACTCAGACTGTGGAAATGATCATTTTCTGAGCACTTAGTTGTCCTGTCTCTGACAGTTAAATGTTATCCATTGTCAAAAAAGCGTCCAGGTAACAAGAAAGGACACTTAACAAAGATTTCTCATGGTAAAGATGGGGTTGCAGCGTACATCCCACTACAAAAACATAAAATGTAATGAAAAGGTCATGAAATAATACTTTTTCTTCCTTTGATCCAGTCACTTCAGAATTTTACGATTAATCGTTAGTCTGATGTTCAGACTGTTGAGCAAGAGGCAGAAGGCGTGACTTCTACATGTGCAATAAATTTCACGAAGTTGTTTAATGAGAAGATCGGTCTAAACCGGCAAAATAATTAAATTGTTAAGTAAAACTGGTGCTCAATAATTTATACAAGTCAACAATAACACTTCAGTGGAACGGGAAAGACAAGTAAGTGCAGTGCATCGGAAAATAGAGAAGGGCTGGTAACTGAAACTGACAAAGAGACATCACAAAAACAGGGAATGATGACCACCGTTTGGGAAGAAATTTGCACATGATGATTGGAGCATATTCGATAGAAACATACATTACTTTGGCAAGAGCGAAGCATTATATGAAACTCTCGGTATGATGTATATGAGCGTACTGAAATTTTTATCATGCTACGAACTGAAGACGAAAGGAACAAGTAGCAATTCAAATGTGACGTTTACTGTAGGATTATGTTGTAAACTGATGAAAAATTGTCAGTGTATTGATGTCTGACTTAACAGTCGTTACGTACTGTATTCTGGAGGTTTCAAATATTTTATTGTTTTGGTTATATCGGGTTTTAGGAGTATAGCGGCAGACTGAGCACAGTGTACCGACAAACATTTAGAAGTAGTACGTTTTAGGTTGGTTAGTACAGCCAAGTGTTTGTGCCAAGAAAAATCCGTTAGCAGTTATTTTCTCCTAGGCAGCAGGTCTGGTGTTGAAGTGTGGATTTGTGGACGAAAAACGATTAGTCTATACTGACAAGCGTTCTCCACTTAGCGGTGCAGTTACGACCGAGCAGAAAACTTTAGCTAGTAAAGTTTGTGACGTATTTGCGGAAAAAAAGAAAAAGACAACTAACTCTCTGAAGTGTGTACATATTGAGGTACCAATGATGACAAGATCTGTACTTACACACTGTATACTTGTCAGTGTCAGACTCAAAATACATACTACAGCGATGCAAAGACAATAAGTAATCGTAAAATTGTTTTGCTAGCGCACCAGCACTCTATATTTCAGCGGATCGCGCCTGCCGTCGAACCTACACAAATAACTGGGTGAGTGAAGCTATGTCTCCGGATACGCCTGCATGAACGAGATGGCTGAAGCCTCGAGCTGTAGTAACATTGCATCCGTATGGTCCGATACTCGGCCGACGATGCGTTTCAACCACTTAATCCCACACACATATCAATAAGATGGCACAGAAATGTCGCAGGATGGCAGCCCATTTCACGAACACCGATCATTCCACCACGTTATAACCCGCCCAATTGCTTTATACACTCATTTATTTCGACGAGGCTTTCTAGAATTGCTTTTACATCTCCATTTTGTCTGGCAGCTGCTCCCCGTCTGGTAATGGCGTAACATCGATACTTCAGCTCATACAAGAGACAGCTTTGCGAGGTCTAAGAGTACACTGTATCTGTACGATGTCAATTATTGCTTGCACACAGCCTTTGATTCTTGCTTGAATAGCTTAGTCGGCAGATCACTTGCAAACGAAAGAAAATGTGCCAGACACGAGTCGTAATCCGATAAACAGTTGTAATATGTCAGGAAGTTTCATTATTTACTAATATTACAATGTATACAAACATTTGTATAAAACCAACTGAGCACGCTCGAAAATAGCGCTTTAGGTCTCTGATAACCAGAGTCCTGTAGCTGTTAAAACTTTTTTTTTAATTATCACTTTTTGTGCATTCTCAACCCACAGAACACTAGAGAAAAAAGTAATTCATCCGATGTATTAGGACATGCAACTTGTTCAAACTTTCTGTCTTCAGAATTGCTACACAAATCTTCAGTTGCATTTGGCAGCACCGAGACCATTCCATAAGTTTAGCCAACGTTAGAAAGACGCATAAGTAATGTAAAATAAATCTACTCGTGGAGTGAGTGATTGTACCGACGCAGACCAAACACCACTGTTGTCCGTTGTGCGTCGTGACCGCCAGAACAAGTGGAACGTTATCTCAAGAGCCCCAGCACAAAACGTGAATGCTAGGGCGCCATCATTACCGGTGTAGGGTCTTTATGAGCGATTGTTCGGGGTGGATGGCTGTACACAGGCGAGCGGCTGCAGCAAGAAGGAACCATAGCAGCTGCCGAGATGTTTCGACTCCCTAATCGCCGGGCCGCAGCACAGCGGGGTGGCCGTTCTTGCAGCGTCGGCGTGGGCTAACTCGCTGGTTACACAGCTACGGCCTGATGAATCGATAACTAGGAGCTACTCATTGTGTCCTCACTCCCTCAGAGAAACTGCACCGATGTGAGCTCCATTCCTCCAGTGGACGCAAACGATTCCTGTCTAGACGCAGCACGGATAAACTACTGATTATATTTCCTTTTTGAATTCCATTCTGGTTTTTGCGTAGAGCTGCAGGGGTTAGTAAGGTTAGTGGCCGAGGTAATCGATATGAGACAGGCTTTTTTCTCAAATAAAATCGCTTCATTGTGTGGCGTTTCTGCCACAGTTTTGGTGGCGTTTCTGCCACACTGTTCGCTCACATCACATTTTTATTTTACTTCTGCTTGCTATCAGTCGGACAAGAAAAGAAAATGAAAGCGTTTACATAGCTATCCCGATCCTCACGAAGCCACACGAGAGGTCTCACTGTAAATAGAGTTGTAATTCCACAGAATACTTTTGTTCAAATAGCGTTAAGATTGGCCCCAAGACACGTGCGCATAGCTGGTTCCTCAATATCTTCGTTATACCATTCTTGCTTCTTCTCCTCCTCCTCATATTGGTCGCAACGCCTTCCCACCGCTGCGACTGGGGCTAATCATCTATGATTTTGTTGTCTCTTCCTCACCATAGGATGTGGCGCCGTCGATTAAGTCACTTTGATAAGGATCGTTTCATCCCAAGTGATCAAATTTTTCAAAAGTTCCCCACCCTTCCATTTTCGATTTTGTTCGGATTTACTATAGTCACAGATATACCACACATATATACCACAAAACTGAATTAATGCAAAATTTGAGCTCATAATACTCAATATTTTGGAAACTGGCCCTATATTTGAGAAGTTCTTCGAAAAGGGTATGGTAATAGCGAGCAAACCTTAATGTTTGACTCTTCCTTAATACATGGGAACAGTAACTAGGAACCTCTTGCTTTCATATCCTACACAACGTTTGGTTCTGGATCAGAAAAACACAGTATAGCTGTGTGTAAAACGCTCTGTGAGCCAGCATAATGTATCAAATTACCCCAAAAACCTTGCAGAGAAAAACATTCAAATTTTTTGGCCTTCTTTGGAGTAAGGTATATGTGGAAGAAAAAACGCAAAAGAGCACAATACATATATTAACAGTACCTGAGGTAATCATATCTTCCTGCATGATCTTGTGGATCATACTCAATAAGAAACGTGGTGCCAAATATAAAACTACAGAAAGTGAATAAGTTTAGGCACAAAAATTGGAAAAAGTGTCACTTCAGAAGTTCTTCTCTCTATCACGACTGCAAAGAACACACTTCTCTCTACTAGAAACACGTTGTTGCATCATTGAGTCGACTCAACAAAGGGATAAAAAGTAAGGTCGAACTTTAACAAAAATCGTCCGCAACATGTTACCATCACTATATGCTACAGTTTGATAAATGCAAAGTGCCAGGTCAAGTAACAGTGGTGATTTGTAAGCTGATGCCAAGAAATAGAAGACAAAGCTACGAGAAAAACGATTTGTAATTGGCCATACCTTAGCTGAAACTTGCAAGTATCATCAATTTTTGGCAATGATTTTGAACTACGTTCACGTTAGCCGGGTTTCAGGTGATGCAACTTCTTTCGTAGCCTTGGTTTATCAATCAGTTGACATCAGAATGCCTTTTGTGTCATTTTAAGTCTTATTCCTGGTCATTAAGATTGCCTGCATCGACAACAATCGTTGGTTGATTGCTGACGTGTGGAGCTGGTATTGAAGAGCACGATGCTCAGATCTAATTCATGCACCTTTGTTGGTCCAGTTCGCTGATCGTATTGGCCTGAAAGAGAAGATAAATGCTGGATTCCTGAACAGCACATTATCATGAATATTGCAGCACCTTCATCTACTAGACCAGGACGTCGCTATAATTTTCTAGAAGTCATAATAAACAGTATTGAAAAAAATTAATTTCATGAAACAGTAATTTTTAAGTAGCACCGGCTAGGGAATCAACATTTCGGCTTGGGAAATATGGCAAGAAATCCAAATAAGGCTTTGGAACCTTGATGAAGAAGCCAACAAGCACGGCTTGGGAACCACAGTGAGAAACTCAACTGAGACTTTGGAACCTCGATGAAGAAACAAGCAAACACAGCCCTTCGTGCGTAAAAGGATAACCAATGTTTGATAACATTATGCCTAGCTTACCATACATGCTCATAACCGCGATGGGGATGGAAACTGACTCAACTAATGGTTTTGAACTAAGTGAATCATCACATTTCCATGGTTTTCATGATTAGTTGGGACACCAGCATTTATCCAGCGGTTGTCATTCTTGCTTGCCTTAAAGTTATATGTTCATCAAGAAGAATTTCTGAAATGACCCTTTTGCAATATCTACATCTGAACCTGGCTCATTTATTGTAATTTTAAATACGACACCATATTTGAGATGGCGTATTATCGGAAATAATTGGCTAAGCTGGAAGATTACGCATATAGAGCCAAGTTCCAGGCATTATCAACAGATGTGCTAAGTTGTTCCTTTGCACTTTTTTGTTTCTGAGATATCTGACCCCAAAGAGGGTCAAAAAGCCAGTGCATTTTTCTCTGCAGATCCTTCTGAGTCACTTTAATGTATTATTCTCGCTCATTACACGCTTTATATTCTGTCACACTGCATTTTTTTTATTCACAGCCAAGAGTTATCCAAGACCTGAAAGTAAGACTTTCGTCACAGTGTCCAAATGGAAAACCTATTATTTAAAATTCTTCCACAGATTCATTTCTGGGATAGGTCTACACCCACAGCTAATTTCAGGAAAACTGAAGCACACGGAACAGGAGGCCCATGATATAATGACCCATAAGACTTGCCAGTTGCGACGTGTTGAAGACCACCTGTGTTGAAAACTTTAAGACTGCTTCACTAAATGAAATGCTGAACACTTGTTAGTAGGCGTACACATATCCATATATATTCAGAATGTCCGTACAGCTACGTACAAAACAAAACACAAAACTCAGCCATCAAACCCAGATGATCGCACAGCACTATCTAGGCACCATATCAGATCTCCACCGCTTTAAGTCATTTGAATGCGGTTTCGATGGGAAATGAGAACAGGGAGAAACTGAACATCAGAAGCAGACGAAGGAATTCTGCTACCTGGGCAGCAAAATAATCGATGATAGACGTAAGGGGAGAGCTCCGTGCAATGCTGTTGCGCGGTAGATGTTTTCAGAGCGTGGGAACGCGCCTTCTAGCAGCGGCTGTGTCACGTTGGAGTACCTTATAGACGGCCGTGATGCAGATACTGAGCGTGACACGAAGCAGTACAATGTCGTTAGTTAATATTTATTATTTGAACACTGCTATGCTTCTGCAGCCATAGCATCAACATAAGTTGCACTGATAGAAGGTTAATAATAATTGCATAAAGTCATTAACCATAAACGGGAGGAACATTCTAACTTAGCGGTTACTGGTGGAAGACGATGGACCAATCAAAAACGCGCAGTGAGTAAGCAGGGGCCTAATTATTGGTGTCTTCCACTGGGAACGAGCGAGGCAACACCGGTCGGGATGGTCAAGTGGAAGAAGGTGCCGGTAATTATTCATCGCAATTAACAGTGCCATGGGAAAAGTTTGTGTGTAACTATTCAGCAGGATTATATCAGGTATGAACAAAAGTAACAAGCACTGTGGACGATATAGTGTAGAAAGTTACCGAAAATCATTTGTCACGTTAAACAGTACCTTGGGGAATGGTCGTGTGTAGTTTTGAACACCTTGTCCGTAATACTGTGAATCATTGGATTGTGTCCTTTTGCGGTGCTCTGAACGTAATTTGCTTCCGTGGAACTTGATTTTATGAATTAACATAAACAGGCTCCTATTTGTGTATCAGGATTACCGCTAAACGTTAATGAATAAAAATCAAATGCCATCCTATGTTTCGATTACTTCATTTCGCAGCACTGGATTTTCTCCCGTATTGTCGTTTCTGTTTAACTCAACTTGTTGTTTGCACAACGAATCCTGTGCCCATGTGGAGAAGAAGATAATCGGGACGAGATCTACAAGACGACTTTAGAAGACCCGAGGAAGGCAAACCAGAGTTGGTGATCCTGGGAAACTGAAACGACATGCCCTCATAATTTTAGTATTGATAGAACCTGGCAGATCTGCAAGGTGGGTAGGCACCTTGCGAAAAACCGTATAAAGGAAAGAAAGGCGAACATCATAATATTAATCCACCATCATTGTATCTTCTATATTTTTTAAATGTTATAAATTGCCAGTTTAACTTTATTTTATTTGTGTGGCACATTTCGGTCTGTTTGAGATTTTCGATTGTTAGTGGAAAAAACAAGCTAAGTTTCCCTACCAGTAACAGCAGTGTTAGGAACAGCTCGATAACAAAGTTGAAAAAACCATGAACGATTATGGTACGATCATAAAGAGTAGGTAGATTAGCTGATGACATGCGGCATTAAAACGATAATAAACTGTTGCTCAGTAGAGTATAAATTTTACTTATTGACTATTGCAATACGTGAAAAATTAAACAAAAAGGAATAGAAATAATATGAACACACTGAGGTCGTAAGACACGAACCTAAAGGGTGCCACTTGCTCAGTTTTCTAACCGTGCGAGATCGTCATTTCTTGTTCTGGAACTCGTACTAAATTTTCGTTGTACCGAAGGCAGCATCTGAACAGTAAGGACATTAATTTAACGTATATATCGTGTAGTAATGCGCCACTTATCGGTTTATGTAACCATTTGTTTTTATGACTTTGAATCATTTTATTATACACTCATAAGTTCACTGAAAAACCACTCGAATATTTTCAACCATTGGGGACTATTGTGCCTTGTAACGTGGTGCCGCTATTCATTTCAAATTTTTTGTAAGCCTCCACCAGTTTTAACGCCGCTAATAACAGTACACCTCTTCTGATTGCATACTTGTAAGTATGTGATCGTTCTGTCATCGAAATATCGTTTATAACTTACGTTTTTCTACGATGCCTTGCAATAACTTCCCATCCTGTTAAAAGATTATATTTACACACATGGAACTTTCATGAATTTGTGTTGCATATTCATTACTTTCCTAAGTATTGTGTAAGGTTGTTTTGGCATTATTTCGTCGGAAATATTGGACAATGGGTTTGTTATACTACTTTATAAACATCCATGTTTTGTTTTTAATTGTGTGCTTATTGTTGAGCTGTGCACAGCTCGTGGTCTAGTGGCTGGCGTTGCTGCCTATGGATCACGGGGTCCCGGGTTCAATTCCCGGCCGGGTCGTGGATTTTATCCACCCGGAGATTGGATGGTAGTGTTGCCCTCATTATCATTTCGGGAATTGACGGGTTGGGAAGTTGTAGGGGCGCTGATGACCACGATGTTGGGCGCCCCACAAATTATCGTCATCATTATTCCTGAGGTGATGTTTTCTGTAAAGCTACCTACTCGTGAGACTTGTTTTTATTGATTTTCTTAAATTATAGCTCTCGTTATTGACAGAGAAACTGACCTCTGTTCCCTCTTGAAAAATCATGACTTTGAAACGGCTGTGTAAACAAATCGTTACTGGACATTGAATCGTTTTTATTATAACAACTATCACTAAAAATGTATAGTAAATAACGTATTTACATTTTAAACCTTTTATGTACAAACTTACTAGACAAAATTGAAGTACCCGGTGCGTCTAGCGAATAGCAGCTTCGATCAGCAGTAGATGATACAGCAAAAGACAGGCTGAAGGTCGCCTCCATGTGTAGTCCTTAACAGTTTTCTAAATATCCCTGAAGGGGAGGATGCGATGGTTTGCGGTAATACGATGACTGACTTGAGCTATACAGAAGACCATCCTGCGGAGGACCTAGCGGATTTCATATATGTATTTGGGCAGTTTGTTTTTTGTCTGGTACAGGCTATAGTGCTCATCTACAGGACGGTTACCATTAGAAACGTGAAAGACTGCGTTGACTGACATCACACGCGTTTCTCCCTCTCTCTTCACAAAAATATACTTCATTCTCCGGTAGGAACTGCGGCGAGTAAATTCTCAGCCTTCATGTCGTCATTGTAATGTAACACTCCAAATGAAATCACTCCACTCTGACTCGGAAGCCGATGACCTACCCCATCTTCCACCAATCGGTGCTTGTCGAAGGAATATTAAATCTTAAACTTCCATTTCTGAAACAGTATAATAGCTCTAGGGCTCTTTCCCACTCCTGTTGGCGATGTTCAGCCGTTGAAGCGCTAGGAGGAACGCCAGAAACTGGATGTGTAGAACTGAAAACGATATACCTCATCAGACGGGTCATGTCTCTCGCTGTACTGGGGCGTGTGTTCATCGCATATCTCAGATACCCATCTTGCACCATTGCATCCATGCTATCTAGCTTTACTGTATGCTACACCCGAAAGGTTTTTTAGTCCGTGTAGCTGCTAGCTGCACTTGTTACTAAGACATACGTGGACACACTACACATTGTAAGATCGAAAGTGATAAACTTTTTTGTCGTTAGCTTACATTCTCATGGCTTCTCTGTGCACAGGTGTGTAATGACTATCTGAAATTATTTTCTGTAGTCTTTCTACTAATGGATGAGGAAGAAACTTTTTTTCGTATTTCCCCAGGTGTATGTAATCTATTCTTACTGAGTCGTCAGCACGTGTGATTGCTATGCGGAGGATCCGGCTTCAAAAATGGTTTAAATGGCTCTGAGCACTATGGGACTCAACTTCTCAGGTCATTAGTCCCATAGAACTTAGAACTAGTTAAACCTAACTAACCTAAGGACATCACACATATCCATGCCCGAGGCAGGATTCGAACCTGCGACCGTAGCGGTCTCGCGGTTAAGTCAAACAGAGCTTGGATGGCGTGTACAGGTACAGCTGCCCATGCAGTTTCAACAAGATACCACAGTTCATCAGGAGTACTGACTGGCGTATTTTGACGAGCCAGTTCCTCGGTCACCATTGACCAGACGTTTTCAATTGGTGAGAGATCTGGAGAATGTGCTGGCCAGGACAGCAGTCGAACATTTTCTGTATCCAGAAAGGCCCGTACAGGACCTGCAATATGCGGTCGTGCATTATCCTGCTGAAATGTAGGATTTCGCAGGGATCGAATGAAGGGTAGAGCCACGGGTCCTAACACATCTGAAATGTAACGTCCACTGTTCAAAGTGCCGTCAATGCGAACAAAAAGTGACCGAGACGTGTAACCAATGGCACCACATACCATCACTCCGGGTGATACGCCAGTATGGCGATGAAGAATACACGCTTCCAATGTGCGTTCACCGCGATGTCGCCAAACACGGATGCGATCATCATGATGCTGTAAACAGAACCTGGATTCATCTGAAAAAATGACGTTTTGCCATTCGTGCACCCAGCTTCGTCGTTGAGTACACCATCGCAGGCGCTCCTGTCTGTGATGCAGCGTCAAGGGTAACCGCTGCCAAGGTCTCCGAGCTGATAGTCCACGCTGCTGCAAACGTCATCTAACTGTTCGTGCAGATGGTTGTCGTCTTGCAAACGTCTCCATCTGTTGATGAGACGTCCCTGCACGATCCTTTAAAGCCATGCGGCTAAGATGATCTCGACTGCTAGTGATACGAGGCCGTTGGGATCCAGCACGGCGTTCCATATTACCCTCCTGAACCCACCGATTCCATATTCTGCTAACAGTTATTGGATCTCGACCAACGCGAGCAGCAATGTCGCGATACGATAAACCGCAATCGCGATAGGCTACATTCCGACCTTTATCTAAGTCGGAAACATGATGGTACGCATTTCTCCTCCTTACACGAGGCATCACAGCAAAGTTTCACCATGCAATGCCGGTGCACTGCTGTTTGTGTATAAGAAATCGGTTGGAACTTTCCTCATGTCAGCACGTTGCAGGTGTTGCCACCGGCGCCATCCTTGCGTGACTGCTCTGAAAAGCTAATCATTTGCAAATTTCGCGTCTGTAGTTCGTCATCTTCGTGGTGTAGCAATTTTAATGGCCAGTAGTATATATCGATAGCTGGTCGGTCGTCATAATGTTCTGGCTGGTCAGTGCACAACACAAACGAAAACTGAAAAATGAAATGGTGCGTGGAAAACTTTCCCCAACGACCTGGAAAGTAGTAAACATCCTTAGGTTTTTAAGATTCCCATGTGAATATCTTATCGCCTAAAGCACCGACGTAGTAAAAACGTGTTCATTACCGGGACCAGGTCGTAAAGCAAATCATATTTGCGCTTGACCTGAAGATTTTATTCCCTTTTTCCTTGCCCGCATTTCACCCCGGCGCCCTTGGCGAGACCGTTAAACGGACGCCAAGTACCACCGCCCTCTGCGGCCTCGCGGCCCCAAACGCCCGGTGCAGCGGAGGCCGAGCGAACCGCCCACACCACAGCACAGCCGAGGCGTCGCCACGCCACCAACGGGCTTTTTCCCAGAGGTAGTTAAGAACCCTGGGGAAGCGCGCAACCCCGCGGTGCAGTAAACCTTAATGAAAATCAAGGCCTTCCTCGGCGCTATAAAGGAAAGCGTTTGCGTAGAACAAATGATTATGCGCCTCCATCTTGAAGGCTGCGCGCGCAGGTCGCGGAGCGCGACGGCGTCCCGCCGAGCGGTGAGACTTTAGAGCGGCGCCGCATCGCCTGGCACGGTCGCCAACGGCGCTGCTGGCGACTGCGCCGCTCCGCAGCTGCGAGGGCAGGGGGGGCAGGAGGCCGCTGATGAGATCCGTGAGTTGTGGCGGACGTTTCCCTCGTTTACATCTGGGCTCGAGCGCGCCCGCGACCACATGGTGTGCTCCTTCTCATGGCCGGCGGAACAGACGCCAGGGATCTCTCAGGAGTTAAGTGTGCGCTTTGTTTTCATAGCGTCATGCCTATGCGAACCACTTAATGTCGCTCGTTCGTAAACAGATCTTACGGGTATAGTCCATTAAGCCTGCAAGGGATGCGCTGCCTTCACGTGGGAGGGGCTCTGATCACCTCACATCATCACAAAAAAGGAAAGAGTTTCTACTGGGTGTTCGAAAATTCCCTTACAAAAAAAATGATTCAAATGGCTCTGAGCACTATGGGACTTAACATCTGAGGTCATCAGTCCCGTAGAACTTAGAACTACTTAAACCTAACTAAGCTAAGGACATCACACACATCCATGCCTGAGGCAAGATTCGAACCTGCGACCGTAGCGGTCGCGCGGTTCCAGACTGAAGCCCCTAGAACCGCTCGGCCACACCGGCCAGCCCTTTTCTAGAACGTTTAGAGGGGAGTGAGTACATAACATTTTGAACAGGAACCTACACTATCAGTTCAGATGTGTAACGCGTCCATGTCTGCTGAGGGAAAGAGAAAAGTCTCAGACACGAAACTTCCTGGCAGATTAAAACTGTGTGCCCGACCGAGACTCGAACTCGGGACCTTTGCCTTTCGCGGGCAAGTGCTCTACCATCTGCCAGGAAGTTTCATATCAGCGCACACTCCGCTGCAGAGTGGAAATCTCATTCTGGAAACATCCCCCAGGCTGTGGCTAAGCCGTGACTCCGCAGTATCCTTTCTTTCAGGAGTGCTAGTTCTGCAAGGCTCGCCGGAGAGCTTCTGTAAAGTTTGGAAGGTAGGAGACGAGGTACTGGCAGAAGTAAAGCTGTGAGGACGGGGCGTGAGTCGTGCTTGGGTAGCTCAGTTGGTAGAGCACTTGCCCGCGAAAGGCAAAGGTCCCGAGTTCGAGTCTCGGTCCGGCATACAGTTTTAATCTGCCAGGAAGTTTCATATCAGCGCACACTCCGCTTCAGAGTGAAAATCTCATTCTGGAAGTCTCAGAGTTGCTTGTTTTGGTATAAAATAGGGTAGACACTATCACGTGTACTACGTAAAACGGTCACCTGATGTCACCTAACATCTGCCTTGCTGCGAGACCTGTTCGTCCCCGATAAAGTAAACGACAGCTATTCGGAAAGTAAGCAACGATAGGTCGCGAAATTGAAACCACAGTGAAAATCAAAACTGTTTTATTTGCAACGCTTAGCTACAACTTCCAGCTTCTTCTCTACGCAGTCGCCGCTCACACTTAGACATCTTTCATAGCGTTGTACCAACTTTTCAATTCCCTTGTTATAGAAGACAGCCTCCAGTGCTATTCGGCAATTGTCTACTCTGGACATACACTGTCATGCTCCTTGTTTATGGAGAAGCTCGAGATAACGGTAACGGAAGAGTTGCTAGTCCGCTGCATCATGAATGTTTTCCTAGACGTAGCACCCCATCGCACAAACATTTTGCCCAAATTGTGCAACGGCTCCGAGAAGCAGGTAGCTTCATAGAGCTCCACGGCAGTGCTAAACGCCCGAATTTGGAGAATATGTACCGCACCCGTCAACGAGTCCTACAACAATTGCGCATGCAATGGATGTTAGTCACAGTATCACCTGGGAAGTTCTGCGTGAGCAACAATTACACCCTCACCATTTACAAAGGTTACACGCTATGCGTGCGGCTGATTTTTCACAACTTGTGGCCTACTGCACTTGGTTCCCGCACTGCTGCATCAACACACTCCTGTTTCCGCGTCGAATTCTGTTCACAGATGAATGTGAATTCACTCTATGGACTGTGTTCTGATTTAGCGGAACAGCATATCTGAGCAGACGAAAAGCATCGTTCCAAGCATGTTCAGTTTTAGTATTAACGAGTGGGTTGGTATCGTGGACTGTCAAGTGTCTGGGCCGTAACTCTTTCCGCTGAAGCTAACTGGTCCTGCATACTTGAACTTTTTATAAAACTTATTGGACCTGTTCTTGGAGGAGATGTGGTTTCAGTATGATGGTGAGCCACTTCACTTCTCACGTGCAGTTCGGAGACACCTCAACAGACGATAAGGTGAATGATGGATGGGCCGACGTGGTCCAACTACGTGGCCGTCCCGATCGCCCGATTTAAGCTCTGTGGACTACTTCTTGTGGGCTCCTATGCAAAGATTAATTTATGAGGCTCCTGTGGAGACGGAGGAATATCTGGTGGCACGAGTTCTGGCCGCTGTACTAGAAACTGAAAAGATATTAGGTGAGTTGTAAATTATGTACGAGTACATACTTCGTAGGTGTAATGCCTGTATAAACGTTGGTGGTCGCCACATAGAGCTGCTGTTGTAGTGCATTGGTACTGTTCTGCACCTACAGTATGCTTTTTTTCTTTTGGAATAATGTAAAAACATAGTCTTTAAATGTCAATACAAATGTGCTTAAGTGATATATAGGCGTTTCGTTAAGTTTCCTTTCGAACTGTTACCTACTAATTGTACAGCGTTCTTAAGTAGAAGTAGGTGAGTTAAACACCTGAGCTGAAGCCGTCTTTTTAGAACGGAAACGGTACGTTCCCGGTCATGGGTTCCTATTCAGAAATACGAAGGCTATTCGGAAAGTAAGCAACGATAGGTCGCGAAATGGAAACCACAGTGAAAATCAAAACTGTTTTATTTGCAACAGTTAGCTATAAGTTCCACCTACTTCTCTATACAGTCGCTGCTCAGACTTAGACATCCGTCGTAGCGTTGTACCAACTTTCAATTCCCTCGTTATAGAAGACAGACTCCAGTGCTATTCGACAATTGTCTACTCTGGACTGCAGCTCGTTGTCTGTGTCAAAATATTGTCTTTATAGCCAGCGGCTCATTTGAGCAGAGATGAACCTCAGGGGCAGCCAATTACGGGCTGCATCGTGGGTGATCAAACACTTCCCATCGGAAACGCTGCAGGAGCATCTTCATTGCCCCTGCAGAGTGCGGCTAGGAATTGTCGTGCAGAACGAACAGCATGACAGTTATGTTATGTGGATTGCATAGCTTTAGGCGAAATTTTGCGCCAGGCCCTCATACTTGGCGGGAAACGCTAATTTCTAGCCGTCTTTACGTTCTCACTGTGAGCTCAGAACTGAAAAGAGCGACATGATGCGATCGACGGGCGTACTACACACAGCGCCCAACGCATTTATGCAAAGCTTCATTAGTTTTTCACCTTATTTTCCATTTCGATACTGATCGTTCTTTACTTTCCGAATAACCCTCGTATTACGCACCCACTCCTCTCTCCAAGTCCTAGAAGTTTGTAAGGGAAATTTCCGAACACCCTGTGTTCACTTCAGTGTAATGCAGAGTGAATCACCAGTGGTAGGCCGAGGGCCCTGTAGTTTTATTGCGTTATTAATATTCTTATCTTTTTATGAACCGAGATATAGAAGTATTTTTGGGGCTTGGGGTGTCATGCGTTTTTTATCAGCATTCGAAAGACTAATATAGTGATATAGCACACACTAATAATGGCGCTGAAGAATTTAGAAGAAGTTTCGAGAAATGTGCGTAAGTTCAAAGGGAAGGTTGCTGAAAACGCCTATTACAGTGTAAACACTCCCAAGTAATGCTCTCAAATGGCCAAACGAGGTGTAGCCGTCGATGAAGTTTAGTGTAGTGCAGTACTGAGCAAAATTTAAGGGCTAAAGTAGCTTTCGCATGATGCGTCACTGCCAAGTAACATATCTCAATGAAACTTGGACCTTACTCGTACATGGTAAGAACTGCAACACTGAAGTACAGAAGGTAACTGAAACAAACATCCAATGCGACGAACAGAAATTCAGATATAATGATTACACCGAAGTCACCGATTCATGATGGTCCTCCGGACATTACACAAAGCGGGACATGGTTCGTAATAGGGCGTGCCATCACCACAGAGGGCAATGTATGCTCTGTAACGTGCTCGTGTTGGCTACAACGTTGGTAAGGGGTTCCTCTCGCAGTGAGTTCCATTCCTCCACCATCACGGTTGACAACTGCAAGGCCATTGGTGCATGTAGACTGGCTGCAGTGTTATTCCCCTGCGCACGCCACACGTGCTTGATGGGATATAAGTTGAGGGAAACAGTCAGGCCAATCCATTCACCGAATATCCTCTCCTTCCATGAGCTCCTCCAACTGCGTAGTTCGAAGCGTTCGCGCACTCTCATCCTAAAAAATTAAATCAGAGCCTAATGAAAGGGCGAGGTGAAGCATCGCAATAACGTTTATAGGTGAGTGCACCATGTTCAAAAAATTTGGAGAGCAATGCGCCCGTGAAACATTATGCCTGCCCACAACATAACACCTGGAGCACCAAAACGATCATATTCGACAACGTTCCTGAACGGATTACGTGCTCCCACCCCTCGCCATATGAGGGAACATCCAGCATAATCGAATATGACTGTGTAGTCTTTCACTTGCCTTCTGTACTATAATACAACAGTTCTTTCTTTGTATGAACTAAGTTTCATCAAGCAATGTCACTTGGCAGTGACACATAATTCGAAGATTATTTTCTTCCTTAACTTTTGCACACCACTTTAGTTGTCAGTACAGTCCTGTAATTAGGGATAAAAGTTTCAGTAGGCAAAAACATTTACGTAATCTCTAATGACGTCTACATCAATATGTGTAGTGCTCAAACTGCGTGGCAGTGTTAATTTCAGGATAATATTACAACTTTTCACGAAAAAGGGAGAAAACTGACCATGTGACACGATATTATTTAAGGTTGTACTCCTTCCCCGTTTAGCGCGTCTCCATTGAAAAGTCCTCTAAATTTTTAAAATTATGTTATTTCGCTGCAAACTAGGTGCAAGTAGCAGAAGCGAAGATGATATAGAATGTACTTTGGAAAAAATAAGAAAACAATCATGTAAAAGATACATTTCTTAGTACCGAATATAAATTTAAATTTTCTGACGACACCTGTCTTAAGTGCAGCGTTATGTGGAAGGGAAACGTAATGACGAGGATAGTAGCATTTGAAATGTGGTGTTGCAGATGTTTGCTTAAGGTTACACTGGTAAATCGGATAATTAATGAATAGGTGCGAATTTAATCGAAGAGAAGAGATATTCAATGCACAATTAACTATAAGAAAGGATCGTTCGATAGGTCACATATCGAGGCGTCACTGAATCGTAAAGATGGTAATATGGGCGGTAAAAATTGTAAAGGAAGACCGAAACTTGGCTACAGATATGCGGTAATGTAGATATCAGCACCTATTCAACTATAGAAAGTTTTGCACAAGATAGAGAGGAGTTCTGTATGAAGTTAATCTTTGGACTTAAGGCCAGAATTAGCAATGGTGGAACCTAAAGGGCTACATACTGAAAGATAGTCGATTTGTTCATAGAATTCATCGACGCATTAAAAATGGCTAGATGTAAGGCAAAGTCTCACTAGGATTCTCAACTTCATAATTATGAACAAACGCATCGCTTGTTCAGTTCGTCCATCCGCAGTAACACAAATGGTTACAGGGTTGCATACCTACCACACTCAGACCCCAAAACGAATCGGAACAAATCGTCGCAACCGTTAGTTCTCAGACGTCAACGCTCTCCAGCTGTGCGTTTGCGAAAATTGGTTCCTTCTTAAAAACCGACCACTTTGTCTGTTCGCGCAACGTACTAAGCATTGTCGGTGTTGTTTTGGAACACCCTGTACAACTATTTTCTGGAACACCCTGCAGATGTACGAGTATTTCCGTCCATCATCTGTGTACGTCTACCGAGGTTCCCTTTCACGTTATTTATGTTACCCTTTGACATCCGACCAGTGAGTCGGTAACGCTCAACGGACCCGGGAACCCTCTGAAGATGTCTGGCGCAGCTCTGGACTAAACAAAAGAAACAAAGCTTCATGAACAACGATCAAACAACACGGAATATTCACCAGCAACTAACGGAGGATCAACTGCTCGATATTTACGCGAGTTATAGCAGTACTTGAGTGCGTCTCAACTTACAGAAATCAGTTTAGTAAGAAAGTAACAGCCGCTGTATGTTGTTCTATATTGGAAGTTGGTGTAGTGGCTACGAACGGTAGCGTGGTAAAAATGAGGAGGGAAAGCGCTGAAAGAATTTTCACTTAGCTATATCTTCTGATCGTGGAGGCTGCGGCGACAGCTTCTGGCGGCCATAAGTGCTGCGTACGCGAGATGAGGATGCAACACGTTGGTGTAACGCGCGCAGATAATAAGGGCTGGCGCAAGACGGGCCGGTTTAATTAAATTTTGGCTGCGCAGCGCTGCGCGGCGCGGCGCGGCGTGGCTCGGCAAGCCGGGTCGGAGGGCTGCTCAGCCTGCAACGCCCGCAGACCTCCGGTGCTGACGCCGCCTGGCCCAGCAGACTCCGCAGCGCTCCCGCAGGCCTGTTTCTGGCCAAACGGGGCCGCTTAAACAGCAAGCGCAGCAGCCGAGTGGAGCAGATAGTGGACGTCAGCAGCACGGTAAGTCGCCAAAGGCGTCTCAGCTTTCTCCTAGGTTTTCAAAAATGGATTACCTACATAGTAGAAATCAGCATAAAGGCTGGGTTCCTACATCTACATTTACATAGATATCTCCCAAGCCACCATACGGTGCGTAACGGAAGGAACACTGTACCACTACTAGTCATTTCCTTTCTGTACACCGAGCGGGGTGGCGCAGTGGTTAGACACTGGACTCGCATTCGGGAGGAGGACGGTTCAATCCCGCGTCCGGCCATCCTGATTTAGGTTTTCCGTGATTTCCCTAAATCACTCCAGGCAAATGCCGGGATGGTTCCTCTGAAAGGGCACGGCCGACTTCCTTCCCAATCCTTCCCTAATCCGATGAGACCGATGACCACGCTGTCTGGTCTCCTTCCCCAAACCAACCAACCAACCAACCAACCTTTCTGTACTACTCGCAAATAGAGCGAGAGAAAAACGATTGTCTGTATGGTTTCGTATGCCCGCCCGGTTAGCCGTTCAATCTAACGCACGGCCTTCGGGGCGGGAAGGAGCACCTTGTCCTCAGCTCGAATCCGCCCGGCGGACATTTGTCGACGTCCGGTGAGCCGGCCAGTCTGTGAATGGTTTTTAGGCGGTTTTCCATCTGCCACGATGAATGCGGGCTGGTTCCCCTTATTCCGCCTCAGCTACACTATGTCGGCGATTGCTGCGCAAACAAGTTCTCCACGTACGCGTACACCACTATTACTCTACCACGCAAACATGGGGGTTACACTCGTCTGGTGTGAGACGTTCTCTGGGGCGGGGGGCCCGCCGGGGGCCGAACCGCACAATAACACTGCGTTCGATGTGGGACGGCGGACGGGTGAAGTGGACTGCGGCAGTCGTCGTGGGGTTGTGGACCACTGCGGCTGCGTCGAGGACGGAGCCTCTCCGTCGTTTATAGGCCCCCGGTTAACGTACAATACAGTACAATGGTTTCGTATAAGCCTTAATTTCTCGTATCTTATCTTAGTGGTCATTACGCTCAATGTATGATAGCGGCACCAGAATCGTTTGGCAGTCAGAATCAAATGCCGGTTCTCTAAATTTTCTCAACATGGTTTCTCGAAAATAAAGTCGCCTTCCTTCCAGGGATTCCCATTTGAGTTCCCTAAGCTTCTCTGTAACACTTACGTGTTGTTCGAATCTACGGTCCGACCTAGTACGCATCGCATGAATAGGTCGCACCAGCGTCCAGTTGCGGTCCTTTACGTGTGAGCCACTCTTTCCTAAAATTCTCCCAATACAACGATGTCCACCATTCGCCTTCCATACCAAGGTTCTCACATGCTCGTCCCAGCTCATATAGCTTTCCAACGTTACGCCGAGGTATTTAAATGACTTGACTGTGCCAAGCACGACATTAGTAATACTGTATCAGAACATTAAAGGTTTCATCTTCCTACTCGTTCGCATTACCTTACGGTTTTCCACATTTAGAGCTAGCTGCTATTCACCACACCAGTTGGAATTTTGTCTGTCTTGTACGAGGGTGAGT
Organism: Schistocerca serialis cubense; assembly: GCF_023864345.2. Taxonomy (NCBI): domain Eukaryota; kingdom Metazoa; phylum Arthropoda; class Insecta; order Orthoptera; family Acrididae; genus Schistocerca; species Schistocerca serialis. The sequence continues at coordinate 444,959,259 of NC_064642.1, read as the reverse complement.
CAAATGAAAACCTTAAATATTTTTTTAAATATTATTTATTGTGCAGAAGTGGTACAAAGCTGTATCACTTTTCAACATAATCTCCCCCACGCTCAATGCAAGTCCTCCAGCGCTTACAAAGTTCATAAATTCCTTTATAAAAAATTCTTTTGGTAGTCCGCACAACCACTCATGCAGCGCTTGGCGTGCCTCTTCATCACAACGGACTTTCTTTCCTCCCACTGCGTCTTTGAGTGGGCCAAACATATGGAAATCACTTGGGAGCAAGGTCTGGTGAGTATGGTGGATGAGAAAGACACTCAAAATGCAGGTATTTGATTGTTGTAACTGTTGTATGGGCAATCTGGGCCCTTGCATAGTCATGTTGCAAAAGGAAACCTGCTGACAGCAATCCACGTCGCTTTGATTTGAATGCAGGCCGCAGATGAATTTTTAGGAGATTGTGTATGATGCACTGGTGACAGTGGTCCCTCTAGGAATTAAATGCTCCAAAATGACGCCTTTTTTGTCCCAAAAGAGAGTCAGCATAACCTTCCATACTGATGGTACCGTTGGAAACTTCTTTGGCTTTGGTGATGAGGGATGGCGCCATTTCTTGCTTGGTCTCTTCGTTTCCGGTTGGTAGAAATGGACCCAGGTTTCGTCGCCAGTAACGATTCTTCCAAGGAAGCCATCACCTTCTCGTTCAAAGCGCCGAAGAAGTTCTTCACAAGCATCAAGACGTCGTTGTCTCATTTCAGTAGTCAGCAACCGTGCACCCATCTTGCAGACACTTTGTGAAACTGGAGCACATCATGCACAATGTGGTGTGCTGACCCATGACTAATCTGTAAACATGCTGCAATGTCATTCAGTGTCACTCGGCGGTTTTCCTTCACTATGGCTTCAACTGCTGCAATGTTCTGTGGAGTCAGAACTCGTTGTGCCTCACCTGGACGAGGAGCATCTTCCACTGAAGTCACACCATTTGTGAACTTCCTACTCCATTCGTAGACTTGCTGGTGTGACAAACATGCGTCACCGTACTGAACCGTGATTCGTCGTTGAATTTCAATAGGTTTCGCACCTTCACTACGCAAAAACCGAATAACAGAACGCTAGGTGCAAGTCGCAAGTGGGGCGGCCATCTTTATACTGATACTGCGACGGTATGTGTGCATCTGCACTATGCTGCCACCTACAGGCCCTTCTGCACACTGTTTGTAGCACGCTTACCAACTTACATGATAACGGCACGAAATTTCGATTTGTTATTACAAGTTTAAGGTTTCCATTTGACTCACCCTCGTATCTTCCTAAGGTCACTCAACTTCGATACTACACCGTACATCACAGCATCATCAGCAAACAACCGCAGATTGCTGTCCACCCCGTCAGCCAAATCATTCATGTATACAGAGAACAACAGTGATCCTACCACACTCCCCCGGGGCACTCTTGGCTGTAAACTTGCCTCTCATGAACTCTCGCCGTCGAGGACAGCTTACTGGATTCTATTACTTAAGAAGTCTTCGAGACACTCACATACCTGTGAAGTTAGTCCATATGCTCGTACCTTCTTTAACAGCCTGCAATGGTTCACCGTAACGTTTCCACCACCAAAATTTCTGCTCAGTCCCACCTGCTGTGCCGTTCTCAGATCATGCCAGTCTTACTGAAGCCCTTCTGGAGCATCCGAATTAAACTTCTTCTCATCACTGAAGATCACTTTACCCCATTCTCAAGTCCATGACATATTTCCGGCAAACTCCAATCTAGCCTGTTTATGTTTAGCTGTTAGAGCAGGTTTCTGCAGTCTTTTCATGAATGCAAGACGTTTTCATCTGACAAAATTTGTCAGGTAGTTACTGGAAACTGTAAAACAACAACATGCTGAGAATAATAACGGTTTTTGGCCCTTGCTTTGAGCAGAAGTAACTATTTCGATGCTTCGGATAATTTTCTACTTTGCCCACATTTTCCGGTCTGCCCATATCGTACGCACCAATGTAACTAAGTTATAAATCGCTGTACTTGAACTATTCCATTTTTTTGACGATTAGAGTGTTCCATTTTGTACTCCGCACCGATTTTTGATTTTTCATCACACGACAATTGTTTTCTTTGTGGAATCGTCACAATCATGGCTTATGTACACAATACGCTTTCTCTTTAATGGTGTCTATTTCTTATCTTCAGGAAAGGCACGTACGACACACTAACACCTCATAGAGGTGACTGCCTTTATTCTCAGTTCCACCCACTGCCACCTGTATCGTTGTGTCTTCTTATATAATGTACTTTGCCATCAAATTCTATACCTTTTGAATGCAGTTGTCAGTATACTGAATCTCATACTATTTCATGTACAATGTGCACAGTTGTTGCTACCGACAGTATTAATTTTCGTACATTATCCATGCCTTTATATTGCTTTCCACTTCTGTATTAGTTCTATAACTCTGCTTCCGCCGTTTTTCTCGAAGTTAGAGACTTTATTGTAAAAAACGTACAAAAAATTTACGATTCAAAGCATTGACCATCGCTGGCCACCAGTTTAACCATCTTTTGGGCAGCGTACGAATCCCGCGGCGGAAGAACAGGACGTCTTTTGAGTAGACCCACGAATCGATCTAATTTTGCACTTGTTCATATTATCGGAGTAGCTGATCAGCCAGGTCCCATACCATTTGAAAGGAGTATACTGGGGCACACTTGTATGCGGGACCAGAATAAGACAAGAATATTAATAAATTCAAATGAAACTGGGAAACTATAAACAATGAATGTCTCTGATAGGCTCGTTAATGTGGTTCGCTGACTGTGCGCGACCACAGAGCCAAAGATACTGTACTGCTAGTGTTTGAGTAAGAGAGTGCTGGGTGCACAGTCGTAGGTAGCTGTCTGTGAGGGAAAGACGATGGAGTAGGCAGTTTCTGTGGTGTGGTGTGTACCAAGAGTCAGACTAATTTGGATATTGTTGAACATGGAAGCAGAAGCCTTCACGGCGATAAGGTAAAATATGAAATAATTAAGATTTCTGGTTTTGCCAGCGCGTTAGTATAGATGAGTTGGGTGAAAATTTGTAACTACTGAATAACCCCAGAATGTACGTAAAATGTTTTGAGAAAAGGACTAGTTACATATTTCATTTTTGTAACACTTTTAATATTTGTTGACAGAGCTATGTGTAATTTGATGATTTGCATTTACGTTCCGTTAATGAAATGAGATAATAAGCTGTTTAAATATCATTGTTTGTGAATCAATTGTGAATAATGTAGCTTCAACTGTCGGATGTTTTTTAAAAGCCAAACTTAACTCGCAATATACTTTTGCTAAAAAAAAAAAAAAAAAAACTGAGTGTTAGTGATTCACTACAATCAGTAGCGCCTCGCAGTCCAGATCATATAATTTTTAAAGAAGTTGAATTTTTTAAATGTTCTCGTTCATCAGCCTAAATAATTTCCGTGAATTTCAAGTATTATGGCTAGCATTGCACACTGCTGAGTCTATAGCTAGCATTTACAATTTTTTTATGAGAGACCAGAGTATATCGCGTTACTCCTTTGCTGCTTTAGAGGTAAGACAATTTAATTTATTCGTTATGTGAACAGGGCCTTAGGATTCAGTGCTTAAGGGGCTGAATGTGTTTTGCAGTGGCTGTATTTCTGTATTGGTATTGGGAGCTGCATTGCCCAATCGATTCGTAAAGTTTTGCTAACAATAAGACAGAGTAAGCACACCACTTGCACTTACAACACGCAGCACGACAATTAGATCTTTGTATCCATTCCACAGTACATACATTCATTCAACGTAATCGTTAAGTTTAGCTTTTTATGTTTTATTAAAGAAAGTTACACATTGATCCAAAAAACGTGGTATTCAGAAAAAGCCATGTCTGGAGAATACAGCACGTGGTGTAGGACTTCCCATATGTTTCGAAGTATGTTTTAACAGGTTTTGCGAAGTGGTATCGAGCAATCATCGTTTTTTCTTGTCTGTCGCTGTATTGTGGCCATTCATCTTTCATGCTCTGCTCAAACCCAACTGCTTTTGACAATGATCTGCTGTGACTGTTTCCGTCGGTTTTAATAGTTGGGAAACCTTCTCTCTTCCACAGCCCTGACGGTCTTCGACGTCAAAATCATTGTTCTTGAAACGTTGAAACCATTCTCTGAATGTTCTTTCACTAATAGAGGCCTCGTCATAAGTCTTACCCAGCTTTTTATGAGTCTTAGTTGCAATTTTTTTACGTTAAAGCAGAAAATTAAAATTTCCCGCAAATGACGAGAATTAGGCTCGTAATTAGAAATATGCAATCGAGAATACCTTTATAAAGCGATCACAAACCGACTAATAGTTTGATGGCGTAATGTTTGCAATCCATAAGCTAATCGAATGAAACTTTGGACGTTCCACCGCTTGCTACTACTGCCATCTATTGCCAAACGGTGGAAGCAAATTTGTAAACCTAATATAAAAGTTGGATTACTCCTTAAATTAAAAAATTTCATCTCATATCCAATATTTAGACCAATGAACTAAATTAGTAACGCGGTATGATTGCAAAATCTGAAGATTATGACATAGCCAGGAAAGGCTTACTCAACACAACGATTTACTTGAGACGTAGCCGGCCGGTGTGGTCGAGCGGTTCTAGGCGCTTCAGTCTGGAACCGCGTGACCCCTACGTTCGCAGGTTCGAATCCTGCCTCGGGCATGGCTGTGTGTGATGTCCTTAGGTTAGTTAGGTTTAAGTAGTTCTAAGTTCTAGGGGACTGATGACCTCAGAAGTGAAGTCCCATAGTGCTCAGAGCCATTTGAACCATTCATCAGTGCCCTAGAACTACTTAAACCTAACTAACCTAAGGACATCACACACACCCATGCCCGAGGCAGGATTCGAACGTGCGACCGTAGCGGTCGCGCGATTCCAGACTGTAGCGCCTAGAACCACTCGGCCACCCTGGACGACTACGTGCTTGTAGCACTGTAGCGTTCTATGTATGGATCTGTGCAGCCACACTGTTAACACAAGACACAAATGAAAGATATCAAATAATCACAAGTTAACACATAAAGAACCTGAGACTGTACCGTTTTCGTGGAACTCTGACACCTACCACTTGTACTGTAAAATTACGCATAGGAACACAGTTAGAATGTTAACAGTGATTTATGAATGCATGTTGTCGCGCCTATATGAATTAATAAAATCGTGTCAGGCTTTCAGCGCACCACTTGGTTAAAATCCCACGAGCTTTCGATCGAGCTCTCCTTCGTCATTGTGAAGTGGTGAGCAGCACTGACGTCACAGCCAGCACTGTGGCTATACAGGGTGTTAGGTGTACAAGTGCTGATATTACTGTAGATGACTGGGGACAATGTACTAAACAACATTACATCACTATTTATTTCATCTGCAAACTAATAACTACAGCAATTATGATTATTATGTTTTAGGTTGGTTAGTACATCCACAAGCAAACCATTAATATTTATTTTCCCCGTGGGTGGATGGTCAGTTACTGAAAAGCAGAGAAGTGGATGCAAAACGGACAGTCTATACTGAGAGGTGTGGTAAAGTTCGTGGCACAGTTACGACGTGCACAAAGCATCAGATAGTAAATTATGTGGTGCGTCTGTGGGAAGACTTCTACACGAAGAAAAGATAAAATTAAAATACTGAATTGGGCACATATTATGATACCAAATCACAATATGGTGTACATGCACCCTTAACATCACGTATAAAGCCGAATACTGTTACAGAAACAACAAAGAAAAAAACAATGCCAAATTTTGACGAACGCAAAATCGCCAAGATTGAGGTTGTTTCACAGGAGCTCGAAATTTATCACGGGCCTCAGTGCGAGATAATTTTAATAGTTTCTGGAACCAAACTCTGTCTCGAAACTTGGCAGAAAATCCAGGGGGATTCTGGTTGTACATAAAGCACACCACCCATTACACAATCAGTACCTTCACTGTACGATAGCAATGGTAATGTTTCCGATGACAGTGCCACTTAAGCGGAATTACTAAACATGGTGTTCGGAGGTTCCTTCACCAAAGAAGTAATAAATATTCCAGAATTGGAATCAAGGACAGCTGAAAAAATGAGAAAGAGACTTACAAGTCGATATTCTCGGTGTGGCAAAACAACTTAAGTCACTTAATGGTGTCAAACCGCCAGGTCAGACTGCGTGCCAATTAGGTTTCCTTTCCGACTATGGCGATGTAATAGTTCCATTCTTAGCAATCTTATACAAGGGCTCGCTCGACGAAATATCCGTACCTAAAGACTGGGAATTTGTGCAGCTCACATAAAGCTCAAGAAAGGAAACAGGAGTAATCCACAAAGTGTTACTGATGTCTATTTGCAGAAGGACGATAAATAAGGTTCAACTGGCTCTGAGCACTATGCGACTCAACTTCTGTGGTCATCAGTTGCCTAGAACTTAGAACTAATTAAACCTAACTAACCTAAGGACATCACACACACCCATGCCCCAGGCAGGATTCGAACCTGCGACCGGAGCGGTCGCTCGGCTCCAGACTGTAGCACCCAGAACCGCACGGCCACTCCGGCCGGCCGATAAATAAGGTAAATAGCTCTGAGCACTATGGGACTTAACTTCTGAGGTCATCAGTCCTCTAGAACTTAGAACTACTGAAACCTAACTAACCTAAGGACATCACACACATCCATGCCCGAGGCAGGATTCGAACCTGCGACCGCAGCGGTCACGCTGCTCCAGACTGCAGCGCCTAGAACCGCTCGGCCACTGCGGCCGGCGCAGAAGGACGTATACTGTTTTCGAATATTAGGAATCGCCTCGACGAAAAGTAGCTATTGACACATTATCAGTATGGTTTAAGACAATATCAATATTGTGAAAGAAAACTAGCTCTTTATTCTGACTAATTTTTGAGTGTTGTCGACGGGGCAACTCATATTGATTCCATGTTGCTAGGTTTTCAGAAAGCTTTAGAAACCGTTGCTCACAAATGGCTTGTAATCGAACAGCATGCCTATGTAGTACTACCTCAGCTGTGCGACTGAATTTGTGATTTCCTCTCAGAAAGGTGACAGTTCGCAGTGACTAATGGAAAGTCATCCAGTAAAACAGAAGTGGTATCTGGCGTTCTGCAGTGTAGCGTTATAAACCCTCTGTTGTTCTTCATTTGGGAGATAATCTGAACAGCCCTCTTAACGTATCTGCATGTGATTCTTTCGCATACCGCCTCATAGTCATAAGAGATCAAAACTAATTACAAAATTGCGTTTCTGAGTAAGACTGTGTTTTATTGGTATGAAGAGGCGCAAAGTTTTCTCTCAGCGTGGCACAAGCAGCAGTGGTCGGTCGTATCTGGTTCATAAATCACACAGTTTGTTTACCAACTGGACGGGCGTAATACTCCTATGTCAGAAGACGCACGCACATTTCCTTCCTTGTTCATATGCTACTCACGTTGTTCTGTCTGAAGCAAACATATCGGTAAATAAAATACTTCAGTATTCATGAATATGTTATAAGACAAAAAGGAAAGATCCACGTTCAGTCAGTAGGGATATATGCTTATGAAAGTCAGTTAACAAATGTTCAGATACAAATTTACAATAGACTCCCACAAAAGATAACATTTATTTCATCATTCTCACTTTTTAGTAAACCCCACAGGTCGTTCTTATTTGATTGCTGGTTCTGTTCAGTAGCAGAATCTTTAGAAGATGTGAAATAAAAGTCTAAACAAGGAAGTGAGAAATATTTTACTCTAAGTAGTGCAAGCTTTGTTGCAGATAAATCAAATCGAACACCACACTCCTGACAGAGAGAGCACTTACTTTTACGTAACATCGAATATTATAGAATATACTTGTATTAAATTAATACGAAAGTCTCAGACCTATTAGAAGAAGCAGAGCAAAAAAAATTGCCTTTAGTGAGACGCGAATCTTCGACATACGAGCTTATAACACCGCGTCTGTACTCATTACGCAACATGGAACATTGTCTTATATGTCACTGTACTCAGAATGTTATGAACTTCCATTTAATTATAATAAATCGTATCGAGCATAATGTGTTTTTGATGGATCAAATATGTGCTTTTGTCTTAAAACGGCAGATTTTCATAACAAGCAAATTAAAAGTTAACCACCAGTGTGATGTTTCCCGTTATTTTATCACAAGAAATCGTACCAGTAAACGACGGGTTTTCGAGATATAAAATTGCTGGTGCTTTTGAAACAGCATATAATCATAGGATGTAAGTTATAATATAAAACCCACCAAATAGGGGTTTCAACTGAAAACCAATACGGCCTCTACAGACACTGTGCTGTAAATACGTAACATGCATGTGACGTAGATGGAGGTCTTCCAGCTCACTGGTCTACGTCCCAACGCACCTACGGAATATCTGCCGTGCTTGATACTGCTGTACTTGTTCGGAAAGATTCCCCAACGTGTTACACGCTATGACGTCAGAAACTCGGTGTGCTCAAAACTGGTGTTCGAATGCACGGTCATTGTGTCGACGGCTTCATACGCGGTCTGTGCTCGAACGATCCAACCGTGCGAATTCCGTGCGAATAAGCGTCTGCTATTACCGAAATTTAAACGGCCCTCCGCTTGACATTGCCCAGAGAAACGCCACCTGGTGGATGTGTAAGGGGAACTTCCACAGCGCCCCAAGGTCACGAATTTCGTGAAGAACCGGTCAAGAACGGACCGTTTGTTTTTATACAACTATGGACTGGTATTTCATTGGAATTATGGGCGGCAGGATCACTGCAAATAAACTGTTTGGTAGCTGAATGCCTACAGTCAGTGCGGCAATAACAACAAATTTTATTGTCCATGCAGACTGCTTGTATTTTTGTACACGATCCAGTCACGTTAATGTGACACCGGCTACATTCCACGTCAAAGTGCAGTAACCACTCACAGAAGGTACGTGGCAGCACTAGCAGTGGGGGAAGGGAGGGGGGGGGGAAGTGGGGGGGGGGGTATATAAAGCGTGATGGGTGTACGCGGACAAAACTGCAGTCGTTGTAATGCGGAAGCGGAGTGAATCATCTGACGTCCAGTTGGTTTTCAGATCAAGTATAGAAGCATTTCCGAAATGGCTAAGTTTGTTAGCTGTTCGTGCCGCAGCGGTTAAGGGGTACCGTAAATGGCAACATTGCGCCATCTAAAATGGGCGCCGACGCAGCAGTGGTGTTGCAAAATGTTTCAAATGGCTCTGTGCGCTATGGGACTTAACATCTGAGGTCATCAGTCACCTAGAACTTAGGACTACTAAAACCAAACTAACCTAAGGACATCACACACATCCACGCCCGAGACGGGATTCGAACCTGCGACCATAGCAGTCGCGCGGTTCCAGACTGAAGCGCCTAGAACCGCTCGGCCACAGCGGCGTGTTAGTGGTGTTACACTACTGGCCATAGGTGACGGTGAACTACGTTGTGCGACTGACCGTCCAGGTGAAACAAGAGGCTATTAAGAGCGTCTCCTCAACGAGCGTTCGGCGAACGTTACTGTCTATGGGCGTCCGCAACAGGCGTCTGGTTCATGCACCCGTGCCGACTGTTGTTCATCGCCATCGACGGCAGGAGTTTGGACACCAACATTGCAACTGGACGTCCACAGAGTGCCGACAGGTGACCTTTCCAGATGAATCATGTTTTGCGCTCCTTGGGGCAGATGGCCGTTGGCGTGCACGGCGTGAAACGTCTGAAAGCGCACATCCTGCAACCATCGTCGGAAGGGTCCAGGACGGAGGAAGGAGCGTCATGATCTGGGGGATATTTTCGTGGCTTTCGCTGGGTGATCTCGTCATTCCGGAAGGTACAAGTATGCATCCGTCCTTGTGGTGCGTGTGCTTCCCTACATGCAGTTTGGTTTCTCTCAGCACTTTTGCCTCTATCGGCAAGACAACGCAAAGTGTCACAGCTCGTAGTGTACGTGCGTGGTCCAAAGAGCAAGTGGACGAGTTTCTGTACTCCCTTGGCCAAGAGACTCCCCGGATCCAAACCCAGTGGAGAACCTGTGGGACCGTCTCGATCTGGCTGCATGCGCCATGGATCCTCAACCGAGAAATCTATCGCAGCTGGCCACGCAACTGGAGTCGATATGGTTCCACTTCCCAGTATGTACCTTCCAGAATAACAATGACTCTCTTCGTGCACGACTCTAACGATTCGCCATGTAGCAGGTGACTATTCAAGCTTTTCACAGGTGGTCAATTAATGTTAGTAGGCAGTGTGATTGTGGCCGGTTTCAGTTGCACAGGAAGTGCCTTCGAAAAGAAATACGTCTCTTATTAGTGCAACCCGTCCAGTTCATCCACAAGTTTGCATGCCATATCACAGACCAGTACTGTATATCAGTTCTGAAGAGGATTCTTTTATAACCGACATAAGTAAAAATTTTAAAAATACACGCACTCTAGAAATTAAAATGAGCATTGTAAAAAAATCGTAATTAGTGATATATTAATTCCTTGCAGACCTAGGCTAATTCAGCTTGTTTTATATTTGGTGCGTTGAACGAATGCAAGTGTACCACTCAGGTTGGCGGAATAAATCCATAGTTAAAGTCAATGTTTGAAGTTTACTCGTTTGATAAATCTCGTTTGATAAATCTTACCCGGCGCACACATTGTGGGCTACCCTTCCCATCTGCCTTAATATATTTGATTTCAAGAATTTGTGTCTCAATACGTTTCGTTCGAAAGGCCAAAACAAAGTGACGGATGTACGAAAGTGCTAACATGGAGCCGCATCTAACAACAAATCACTCACAAAGCATCGCAACCGCGTACTTTCCCCGAGACGAAATCGACAGATGTAAAGCTGAATTTTGAAACTTCCGAAGAGAGTATTGTAAGGCGATTACTGCTTACTATTTAGGGGTGAACCTGAACTCCACAGATAAATTTTTCACCGTTTTTCAGCGATATTTTATGAGTATATGTGTGTAAGGAACCAGAGCTGTTCTGTGAACCGTTGCAGAGTGACCGCATTTCGTTTCATTTCTTAACCTAATGTATCTGTATGTTTGTACTTCCCACAAAATATCTATAGAACAGTGCTCATGTTGGCCTAACGCGCTCTGTGTCTTGTTAGGAAACGAACTTCAGAGGGCAGCTGAATTCCCTTTCGGGCCTCCGAACAAGTTTTTCAGTCTTTTTCTAAAACGATTATTGTGAATGTCTGCATGATTCTTTTGAAAGCTACGAGACGATTTCTTTTGTCACGCTTTCATAATGGAAGCTTGTTTTAATCGCATCGACGACTGGGCCTATAAATCATAATCTACGTACCTTCAGCCTTTACTCTCATACAATAGCTCCAAAAGGTGATGGGTCTATTTGTTTCCCTTTTCTGTTAATCAGTAGCTGGTCTCCGTAATGATGTGTAATTTCAACGCAACTCGCAGTGCAGGATAACTACCGCAGTATCTAAGCAAAAAGACCATTCGCAGTAACTTTATCTGCCCCATCGTTCTGTGCATTCCTATAAAAGTCTTCCGCTCCGGTGACCTATTTTACGTACAGGAATGTCGTAGCCTGCCTTCAATTATTGGATGAGCTAAGCTAATTGATTTCGTACTCCATTAGCCGACCTTGACACTGACCGCAGCGAAACGAGCAATTTGCATTTCGTAACACGCAAACCGGTTTTCGCAGAGATTACATGTACAAGGAATGCAGCTATCTGACGAACGCGGTGTGCTGTGGAGATGGAAAACAGGTCACGAACAAGTTCTTGCTACTCTTGCGCAATATCGTGGTGACGGCGGCCTGGGGGCGTGGTACGGGACAGAGATAGGAAGGAGAGAGAGAGAGAGAGAGAGAGAAAGTAACCGGTCCCGAAGGTCGGTCACTGCACTTCTCACGAATATCACTCGCCTGAGCTACGCCGCTGCTCCACGGAAGCAATCTCGTCCAAACAACGTGCCAGCAAAACCGCGACAGCTCGTGTGTCGTTCCGCTGACTGTCTGACTCCACTCGCCGGAATATGCCGCATTTCCCGTGGCTGGCGTTTTCCACCCCACAGTCGTTCCACGTGCTTAATTGCCCATTACTGTGGAGAATTTCGCCGGAGGCGAATCTAACAGAAAACACCGGAATCTCCCTGTAATTGCAGAGGTTTCGTTGTCCAAACACGTATATTTTACCCAAAAAAAGTTTAACATGCTGTAGCCAGAAAAGTTTTTCATGTCGGCGTGCTTCTCAGCTCGCTTTCGTAGTTCGCTCTTTCACATACAGCATAACGTCCATGAATTCTCCTCAAGAGTTATTAGCCTAAAACTTTAAAACTTTCACCCACTTCAATTTGTGAATGGTTCAAAATGAAGAGTACTATTGTAGGGAGAAGGTTTGGTTAATTCTCTTAATTCTTGTACCAATATAGATTTTGAAGTAAGTATTTCTTTAAAAACAGAACGATGTAATTTATTCAACGATGTTCGAAAATGCTGTGTCACCGAGTACAGTGACATAACGCTTGTTGCTATTGGTGGTGAAACCTTTCGCAAAGTATCCGAATGCTAAAGATGAAAGTCAAGTCGTCTGGCATCGGATACTGCCGTGTAAACTCCGGTGAGTGGGCCTCACGCCACACTCCGTCGTCGTTCACAGCAAGAAGATACGCCTACGCCACTAAGATAGGGCGTATTTCCTCTTGGCTCAGTTTATACAACATGGATACAGGGCCTCCTACGACAGTTGGAAATGGAACTATATGCTAACTTCTAGCATATCGGAAAGGACTGAGTAAAACTGTTTAAAATCTGTGTACCTGTTTTCTTTAAGTGGAAAGTTTATTAGTAAATAAAAAAAAAAACTGTAGAAAGGCTTGATACAGCGGCAGAGCGCCAGGGCACCATCTTAAACCGTTTACACCACTATAACTGAGTCCGGCTTGGTTTCCAGTTTCAGCAGACTTTTCGGAAATTAGCGATTGGTAGATCACTGTACTCATCTTTCTAACAGCTTCGAATACCACTAAAAAGTGTATCGATCCATTAAACTGAACATACTTGCTTCAGTTATTTCGATTACTACGACAGTTTAAAGACTATTAACGACACTACATATTCACGTTCTTCTCTGTGTACTATCAAATCTGAGTGATGCTAAATGTTATTATTTTTACGTAAAGAAAAGTATTAACTTCACAATAACCTTCAAACCGTGAGCTATAGCCTTAATTTTTATATGTCTATTAGTGAATTTACTCATAGCAATTTAGTTGCCTATGCCTGTGGTCAATGTCAGAACTCAAATTAGTAATCAAATGAATTAATTTAGTAAGATTGAACCTTAAATTATTGCTGTGGCATGTACCATCACAATAAAATAAAAACAGTGACTTGTTGAGGGAGTATCAGGAAAGGAAGGGTATTTAATTAACAAAGTATACATTGGGCAGAAGCTATACAAATTCTCCCCTGAATTAATCCCTTTTACTACGCAATCAGACTCTGTTTACATGAATCCACTGTGAGGCTCAACTATGGTTCACCTGAGAACAGGGAGCTGGGAATACAACAACCTTTCGCCAGTGCAGCAGTATTTTACCCTTACACCTCGATTCAGGTGGCAGCACAAAAACCGAGCGAGGTGGCGCAGTGGTTAGCACACTGGACTCGCATTCTGGAGGACGACGGTTCAATCCCGCGTCCGGCGATCCTGATTTAGGTTTTCCGTGATTTCCCTAAATCGCTCCAGGCAAATGCCGGGATGGTTCCTTTGAAAGGGCATGGGCGATTTCCTTCCCTGTCCTTCCCTAATCCGATGAGACCAATGACCTCGCTGTTTGGTCTCTTCCCCCAAACAATCCAATCCAGCAGAAAACGGCGCACTGTGAGTCAGGAGCGATGCGCTGCTGCAGCTGTAGGGTTTTGACGGGCCCATGAAAATTTGCAAACCACGCGGTCTGGCGTTCTGATTTTCAGATCCTGGAATCCCGGCAGGAAGGCGTGCTGGAAATTTAAAACTTCAGACGGCCGACTCAGGACGAGTAAGTTCACCCTTGTGACACACGATATGCCCGGGATCATAAGCAGTTCCCCTGCACGTACAGTATGGAAACTGCAACTGGCTCTAGGTCCTCGACAAGAGACAGACCACAAGTTCCTGAGGCTATCCACAACCACCTTCCAATAAGCCTTGTTTCTCTTTTTCTTTCTCTTTTTTTTTTTTGTTTGCTTTTTGTTTCTAAGTCATCAGTCATCTGACAGATTCCCTGTATTTCTGTACTGTTTTTGCCGGCCGAATTGGCCGTGCGGTTAAAGGCGCTGCAGTCTGGAACCGCAAGACCGCTACGGTCGCAGGTTCGAATCCTGCCTCGGGCGTGGATGTTTGTGATGTCCTTAGGTTAGTTGGGTTTAACTAGTTCTAAGTTCTAGGGGACTAATGACCTCAGCAGTTGAGTCCCATAGTGCTCAGAGCCATTTGAACCATTTTTTTGTACTGTTTTTGCCCTTTACAGCTCCTTGTAGTACCACATATTCCTTCCCTCTCCGATTCTGCTCAAAACTCCCTCATTCCTTACCTTATCAGTCCATATAATTTTCAAAATTTGTCTGTAGCACCACATCTCAAATGCTTTGATTTTGTTCTGTTCCGGTTTTCCCACAGTCCATGTTTCACTGCTATACAGTGCTGTACTCCAGACGTATATTCTCAGAAATTTCTTCCTCAAATTAAGGCGTGTGTTTGATACTAGCAGAGTTCTCTTGGCCAGGAATGACATTTTGCCAATGCCAGTCTTCTTTTTATGTCCTTGCTCCGTCCGTCATTGGCTATTTTGCTGCTTAGGTAGCAAAATTCCTTAACTTCATCGACTTCATGACCATCAATCCTGCAATTCAGCAAATCATGTAATTCTTCTCACCTTCACTCAGGATGACAATGTCATCAGCGAATAGCATCATTGATATCTTTTCGTCTTAAATTTTAATACCACTCCTGGACCTTTCTTTTATTTCCATCATTCTTTCTTCGAAGTACAAATTGAACAGTAGAAGAGAAAGACTACATCCCTGTCTTACAACCTTTTTAATCCGAACACTTTGTTCTTGATCGTCCACTCTTATTATTCCCTCTAGGCTCTGGTGCATATTGTATATTACCCGTCTCTTTGTAAAGCTTACCCCTACTTTTGTCAGAATTTCGAATATCTTGCCCCATTTTACACTGTCGAACGTTTTTTCAGGTCGACAAATCATATGAACACGTCTTGATATTTCTATAGTCTTGCTTCCATTATAAGCCACTACGTCAGAAATGTCTCTCTGGTACATTTACCTTTAATAAAGTCAAACTGATCGTCATCTAACACATCCCCAATTTTCTTTTCCATTCATCTACATATATCCTTGTCACCGACTTGAATGCATGAGCTGTTAAGCTGAGTGTGCGATAATTCTCTCACTTGTCAGCTCTTGCAGTCTTCGGAACTGTGTGGATGATATTTTTCCGAAAGCCAGATGGTATGTCGCCGGACTCATACATTCTACACACCAACGAGAATAGTCATTTTGTGGCCACTTCCCCCAATTATTTTAGAAATTCTGATGGAATGTTAAGTATCTTTTCTGCCTTATTTGATCTTAAGTCCTCCAAAGCTCTCTTAAATTCTGATACTAAGACCTGATCCCGTGTCTCTTCTAAATCGACTCCTGTTTCATCTTCTATCACATCAGCCAAATCTCCCTCTCATAGAGGCCTTCAGTGTATTCTTTCCACTTACCCTCTCTCTCCTCTGTATTTAACAGTGGAATTCCTGTTTCACTCGTAACGTACCACCCTTGTATTTAATTTCACCGAAGGTTGTTTTCACTTTCCTATATGCTGAGTCAGTCCTTCCGACAGTTATTTCTTCACATTTTTTCATGCAGCTATTTCGTCTTAGCTTCCCTGCACTTAGTATTTATTTAATTTCTCGTCGACTTGTGGTTCTGTATTCCTAAATTTCCTTGAACATTTTTGTACTTCCTTTTTTCATCGATCAACTGAAGTGTTTCTTCTGTCACCGATGGTTGTTTCGCAGTTACCTTTTTTTGTATCTATATTCTTCCTTCCAACTTTCGTCATTGCCCTTTTTAGGGATGTCCATTCCTCTTCAGCTGTACTCGATTCTGAGCTATTCCTTATTGCTGTATCTATAACCTTGGAAAACTTCAAGCGTATCTTGTCATCCCTTAGTTCCTCCATATCCTATTTCTTTGTGTATTGATTCTTCCTGACATCTCTTAAACTCCAGCCGACTATTCATCACTAGTATATTGCGATCTGAGTCTATATGTGCTCCTGGGTACGCCTTAAAATAAAGAACCTAATTTCGGAATATCTGTATAACCATGATGTCATGCAACCGAAATCTTCCCGTATCGCCTGGCCTTTTCGAAGCATACCTCCTCCTCTTGTGATTCTTGAACAGAGTATTCGCCGTTGCTAGCTGAAATTTATTACAGAAGTAAAGCTGTGAGTAGCGGGCGTGAGTCGTGCTTCGGTAGCTCAGTTGGTAGAGCACTTGCCCGCGAAAGGCAAAGATCCCGAGTTCGAGTCTCGGTCGGGCACACAGTTTTAATCTGCCAGGAAGTTTCATATCAGCGCACACTCCGCTGCAGAGTGAAAATCTCATTCTGGAAATGTTCGAATGGCTGTACAAAAGGCCGCTGGTCCGAGTTAAACCAAAATCTTTTTTCCCTTTGTTCCTATCTGCAATAGGAACCGAGCACGGGGACTAACCCCTCCCCCCACCCCCACCCTCTCCCACCCCGAACCGCGATTCTCTACGCGGCCATTTCAGATACATTTGTAACACCGCTTCCGTGCTTTTTCGAATGGTAGCTCGATGTTTCGAGTCAGATACTGAGGACAACTGTTATACGTAGTTTGGTAAATTGGTTTCAGAGAAAATTTCACAGTATTCCCTGATCTGTAAGCTTGATCAACAAGGGTTATGTTTAGAAGCCACTATTGCAGTTTTCTCGTTATTGCGAACCAAATGTGATTTTTAAACAACACCGTCTTACCCAAAGCACAACGTTTTTTCTTTTTCTTGTTTTTATCCATGTATGTTTCAACAACTGCTTCATTGTCTGTAGATTCAGTTTTCATTTATATGACAGAATCGTTTAACATAAAATATCTGCAGAATAAACGAAACTGTAGACCATCCGTGTCTACTTTGACATTTGGTAAATTGTAAAGAGAAAGTTGAGGAACTTAAATACATGTCAGCACAACATTTATTTCTAGATTTCGTTCCAGAGCACTTTTTTCACATACTTTGCCTACTTATCATATCCAATAAGAACGTTTTGATCTTCTTTCGGTGGTATTGTGATATCTAGTGAAACCCTGCAGAATGTAGCCCCCTCTGTTTTTATATATGACGAGGTTACCAGTACCATATCGATACCTGAGACTGATAGTTGTATAGCTTTGTCTTGTTGATTTAACTGCTAAATGGAAAGCAGAAAGTGACAAAAACTCGATTGTCGCCCATGTACTATTCCTCTCAAATAGCTTCAGTAAGTTTGTGGACTGCTTCATGAGACTTGAATAAGAGAGTTGTAATGCAGGGAACTGGCGATCACAAACTGCTCACCGCTATGTATAGACCATCTAAAACCCTTTAGTGGTGGCGGAAATGTCTGACATCACAAGAATTTGAAAGACTACCTCTGGACAGAGCAATCAAAACAAGTAGATGAGAGATTCCTGCCAGGAATCACTTATTAGACCCTTTCTTGTTTCGTCAACAACACTGATTCGGTACGGATATCTCAGTGGGTGAGATGATCACACTGGTAACTCATCACGTACGCCACTAGATACGATCTTCCGAAATAGGTATGCCTACAAAAGTGTGCTGGCACACTGTGCACAAATATCGCTTACCAATCGCACGAGACAAGAAACTTTTGCATCAGAAAGTTTTTGAACAGTTTATATTCCTCTGAGCTGAACGTTTGTCGTGACTGAATGCTGAACTATTCAAAACCTTATACTCGGTGAAGCTATTCGATTACAAGTGACAGCTCAGGCGAAAATAGCCTACGATCAGCAGACGTATTTTGTGCAAGAATTTCTTCACTCATTTGATGTGGATCTAGACTCGAAGATCACAGTCACCGAAAAGTGATGATTGTCCTACCTGAGAAATCCCATTTTTACACTGATCCGTCCTGACATGGATATAATTGTCCGCAAAACGCTGAAAGTGCAGAGCACCATCAAAGGCTTCCAGACTTAAGAAATTTCTGAATCTTTGGCCATCTGTATATCTATATATCGCTATCCCACGACTTCTGTCACCTCGATGTATAAGGCTAGTCCATTGCAATAAATAATGAACGAGATATCGGTGAGGAAGAAACTTGGTGTTGGTTCAGAACCGATGACTGGACTCAAATACAGATTTCGCCGTATGCCTGTCACGACTTGACGACTGCTGCCTTCGCGGGAGAAAGAAGGAGAGATTTATGATTGTGGGACATGTGATCAGCAGGTTGCCAGCCCCTCTAGCCGTTATTGCCAGTAGACGAATTCTGGTGGTGCCGCTATTTCTTTGTGCAAGCAGCTCCTCATCTAGCATGCCGATGCTGAGTGTACCACTTTGCACGCATTCCTACTTCAGAAAAATCCGAGCAGGTTCGAACATGGGTCCTTCCGCACCAAAGGTGGCCACCCTAGCCATTCGCCTAAGCAGGCGACGTACTGTGTGTAATCACGGGTTTGTGTGGAGTCACAGACAGAAACGTACTTGCCCAGCGTAAGCTGCAACCAGAAGACTGAGTTTGGCGTTGCCGAGAGCTAGCTGCCGGCGGCTATACTTGGCTCGCAAGTAACGACTGGAGATGTCGAGGCAGTTGGCAGCGGACGGAGTGCACGCAGCCAGCCACAGCCCTGCCGGGAGGAGACGGCTAGAGCTGCAGAGGTTGGCAGTCTGGGGCGCCGCAGGCGTCACGCGAACCGCCAGCTGTCACGGCCGCCACTCCCCGACAGCGTGATGACGTCGTAATCTGCGCTCAGGTCGATGGCAACCCGTTCACGACCCGCGTAACCTCCGCAATCCAACACTGTCGTGACGCATCAGTGCGGAGGTTGTTTCATGCGGCCGGAGGTTTATGGCACGTTCCAAGGAGTTCGTGTCCTCCAGAACGTTGCTGTCGTAAATAAGCGTAGAATGTTTTAACCGCAGGAAAACAACTGTGCCTTCTGTGCCTTCTAGGGATAAAGAGAAATGGAGGGAGAGGGAGAGAGACAGGCGGCGGAGGGAGGCAGGCGAGGGACCAATAGAAAGAAGAGACAAGATGTCCCGAGCAAGGTCGTAAGGCACAGTCGTCAAACTGCGGCCCGCTGACCGCATGCGACCCGAATGAATTGTTCGTGAAGCTCGCTGTTCTCTGCCGTATTTCGTAATAATATGCTTCTTGCAACTGACACCAGTATTAGAAAACTGCAATTAACATTAAGAGCTTCTTAAGAGTGTATTTTACTTGCTAAGCAACAAACAAATATACTTACAAAGACATTTTAAGGTGTGCATAATTTTAATGGAAGTTGGGGTATATTTTATCGTTTGTCTTCCAATGTTGACAACTCAAGAGCGTGCGCCGATTAGCTGCTATGGCATAAATATCAAACGGAAGTAACAAGGCTGGCCGCTGTATCCGAGCGGTTCTAGAACCGCTACGGTCGCAGGTTCGAATCCTGCCTCGGGCATGGATGTGTGTGATGTCCATAGGTTAGTTAGGTTTAAGTAGTTCTAGGGGGACTGAAAATTTCTTATAAGAATCGTGAATCGTGTTAATTAGATGCACAAGTGTACCGAACTATGATCTGTTCTTCAGGGCTGTATTCAAGAGAGACTAAGATTTTAAGGAGTCGACTTAAATTTGTAGTGTTTGTGTGTGTGTGTGTGTGTGTGTGTGTGTGTGTGTGTGTGTTTGAAATGCATAGACTATTTCATTGGTAGTGATAAACAATAACATAACTTTAATATACATTAAAAATAGTCACACACAACACGCTTGCATAAATTCGGCGCAACGGAAAGAAGACTAGGCCCTGCGTATGGAAATATCATATGTATTACGCGAATGAATAGTTATATGAAAGAAAGTGCTTTGAATATGTTTGTTAACTTTCCGGTTATAGTGTAAAACTGTTCTATATGGCAATCTCGTCGGCTTTGGGAGAGTAAATCCAAAACGCAAAAATCGTTAATTAGCTGAAAGATAATTGACCTCAGATGTTAAGTCCCATAGTGCTCAGAGCCATTTGGAAGTAACAAGGGGTCGTGAAAACATGTTGTAGATACGGTCACCTAATGTCATCCACCAGTACATGTTTGTAGCAGGTAATATCAAATCAAGGCTGTTTTATAACAGTGAAATGCTGCTGCCTGTCGAAAATTTTTGTCAGGGAGACTGACAGAGGAAGCTTGTTCCTTTTTTTTTTTTTTTGGTGTAAACATTTATTTTTTTTAAATTTTGAGTCGTCTGATGTAAGGTAAGTCATTTACTGTGTATAATTCCTTTTACCTTATTCGTATATACTTTACTTGTACACTCCTGGAAATTGAAATAAGAACACCGTGAATTCATTGTCCCAGGAAGGGGAAACTTTATTGACACATTCCTGGGGTCAGATACATCACATGATCACACTGACAGAACCACAGGCACATAGACACAGGCAACAGAGCATGCACAATGTCGGCACTAGTACAGTGTATATCCACCTTTCGCAGCAATGCAGGCTGCTATTCTTCCATGGAGACGATCGTAGAGATGCTGGATGTAGTCCTGTGGAACGGCTTGCCATGCCATTTCCACCTGGCGCCTCAGTTGGACCAGCGTTCGTGCTGGACGTGCAGACCGCGTGAGACGACGCTTCATCCAGTCCCAAACATGCTCAATGGGGGACAGATCCGGAGATCTTGCTGGCCAGGGTAGTTGACTTACACCTTCTAGAGCACGTTGGGTGGCACGGGATACATGCGGACGTGCATTGTCCTGTTGGAACAGCAAATTCCCTTGCCGGTCTAGGAATGGTAGAACGATGGGTTCGATGACGGTTTGGATGTACCGTGCACTATTCAGTGTCCCCTCGACGATCACCAGTGGTGTACGGCCAGTGTAGGAGATCGCTCCCCACACCATGATGCCGGGTGTTGGCCCTGTGTGCCTCGGTCGTATGCAGTCCTGATTGTGGCGCTCACCTGCACGGCGCCAAACACGCATACGACCATCATTGGCACCAAGGCAGAAGCGACTCTCATCGCTGAAGACGACACGTCTCCATTCGTTCCTCCATTCACGCCTGTCGCGACACCGCTGGAGGCGGGCTGCACGATGTTGGGGCGTGAGCGGAAGACGGCCTAACGGTGTGCGGGACCGTAGCCCAGCTTCATGGAGACGGTTGCGAATGGTCCTCGCCGATATCCCAGGAGCAACAGTGTCCCTAATTTGCTGGGAAGTGGCGGTGCGGTCCCCAACGGCACTGCGTAGGATCCTACGGTCTTGGCGTGCATCCGTGCGTCGCTGCTGTCCGGTCCCAGGTCGACGGGCATGTGCACCTTCCGCCGACCACTGGCGACAACATCGATGTACTGTGGAGACCTCACGCCCCACGTGTTGAGCAATTCGGCGGTACGTCCACCCGGCCTCCCGCATGCCCTCTATACGCCCTCGCTCAAAGTCCGTCAACTGCACATACGGTTCACGTCCAAGCTGTCGCGGCATGCTACCAGTGTTAAAGACTGCGATGGAGCTCCGTATGCCACGGCAAACTGGCTGACACTGACGGCGGCGGTGCACAAATGCTGCGCAGCTAGCGCCATTTGACGGCCAACACCGCGGTTCCTGGTGTGTCCGCTGTGCCGTGCGTGTGATCATTGCTTGTACAGCCCTCTCGCAGTGTCCGGAGCAAGTATGGTGGGTCTGACACACCGGTGTCAATGTGTTCTTTTTTCCGTTTCCAGGAGTGTATATAAATGATCAAACAACGTCTTTTCTCGTACAAATATAGTTATTTGTAATTACTTTCTGTTTCATAGTACTTTCTGTGGATCACTAATGTCGATATGGCGTACGATCGGGCAAAGTGGCCTGACAATTCGTCGGGAAATGCGTCCAAGATATTTACCCACATAAGAGTTAGTTACTTCCGAAAAACAGGCTTAATACAACAAATGAAACTGATTTATAAACTCTTTTACATACAAAGCTGTCATCCGCCTTCGTGCCCTTCGTGTCCCTTCGTGACAATTTTGGATTAATTATCCTTACATTATGTAAAACCGTCTCTGTTCGGTTACATTTGGCCTAATGCGAAAGATTAAAAACGGTCTGCTACAGCCCCTTGGTATTCTTTCAAATACTATGCGTGGAGATGCCTAGCAAGTCTGCCCCAATATCAGAAAAACAAGCACGCGATCTTGTTGTAACGGAACTGGCCACATTATTCTCTTAGATATGGGAAATTGGTCCATCAAAAATGCATATAGTTCCGAAATATTTTTTTTCTCACTTACAAATATTTGGTGTGATAGCTTATAATACGTAGATTCAAAATGTGTGAGCGGTAAGCTTCTATCAGCAACCCAGATGTTACCTTACAATGTCAGCATTGGTTCTTCAGCCACAAAGTTTGACGATCACTGTCTTAAGCGATGATAAAGACACACAGAGGCCTAATAGCCCTGCTGTAAACTACTACGGAAACAAAAAGAGCTTCATCACATACTAAAGAGAAGTCAAAATTTAGCTGACAAACAAAAGAAGTAAAAATTACCATAAAGAGAGCAAAGACAGAAGCGTTCAGTGACGTTCAAGACTCTGAAAGTAAAATTTTGTCCACCGACATGAGGAAAGACCCTAAGAGCTTCAATCTTACGTAAAATCTGTACGCCATTTGAAATCATCTATTTAGTCAGTCAGTCACTTAGTGACCATACGAGCATCGAAACGGTATATAATACACAGGAGGCCGAAATACTGAATTCGATCTTCGCACATCGTTTCATAGCGGATGATCATAACACGGTCCCTCCTTTTAATCATCGTAAGAACGTCGATATCGCAGATATTGAGCTAACGGATCGCGGAGTACAAATGCTAACACAGTCGGTTACTACAAAGACGTCAGGACCAGACGCGATTCCCGCGCCCGGGTTCCCGGGTTCGATTCCCGGCGGAGTCAGGTATTTTCTCTGCCTCGTGATGACTGGGTGTTGTGTGATGTCCTTAGGTTAGTTAGGTTTAAGTAGTTCTAAGTTCTAGGGGACTGATGACCATATATGTTAGGTCCCATAGTGCTCAGAGACATTTGAACCATTTTTTTTAACCAGATGAGATACCTATAAGAGTCTACAAAGATTACGAAAAGGAACTTGTTCCACTTCTAGCAGAAGTTTATCGTAGATCGATGGAGCAACGAAGCATCGATTAAAAAAAAAAGCGCAGGGCGTTCCCGTTTTCAGCAAGTTCGTAGGACAGTTGCACGTAATTATAGACCTATATCGTTGATGTCAATCTATTGCAGATTTATGGAACGTGTTTTATGCTCTACAATTACAACCTTTTTGGAAAATGAGAATTTCCTCCATAAAAATCAACATCGTTTTCATAAACAGAGATCTTGCAAAACTCAGCTCGCTCTGTTGCTCTGTGAGATCCATAGGGCTGTAGATAATGGCTCTCATGCAGATGCCGTGTTCCTTGATTTCAGGAAGGGCACAAATATATGTGTCAATTCCTAAGGGACCAAACTGCTAAGGTCATCGGTCCCTCGACTTACACACTAGTTAAACTAACTTTAACTTATGATAAAAACAGCACACACACCCATGCCTGAGGGAGGACTCGAACCTACGGTGGGAGGGGCCGCGCAATCCGTGACACGACGCCTCAAACCGCGCGGCCACTCCGCGTGGCAGGAAGGCCTCTGCCACCGTCATGCAGTGCTGTTTATTGAAGGAAATACGAGCTTACCGAGTATTAGACCACTTTCGCGACTAGATTCTAATCTTCCTAGCAGACAGAGCTCAAGACGTCGCTCTTAACGGAACGAAATCAACAGATGTAATTTCCGGAGTACACCAAGGAAGTGTTATAGGACCGTTATTGCTGACAATGTATTTAATGATCTAATAGAAAGCATCGGGTGCTTTTTAGAGTGTTTGCAGATGATGCGGTTGTGTATAACAAATTAGTAACACCGAAAGACAATATGGTATTGAAGAGCGACCTGCAGGCGATTCATGAATGGTGCAAGCTGTGGCAGTTGACCGTGAACATAAATTAATATAAAATGCCAGTATTGCGCATACATAGGAAACCAACTACACTATTGATGACACTTAGCTGGAAACAGCATTTACCGTAAGATGTCTAGGAGGAACTACCTAGAATGGGATGTCCACATAAAACAGACAGTAGGTAAAGGAGATGCCAGACTGAGATTCATAGAAAGAATCTTAAGGACATGTAACTCACCCACAAAGGAATTTCTTACAAGGCACCTGTTCGACCTGTTCTTGAGCATTGTTTATCAGTCTGGGATCCTTACCAGGTAGGAATAATAGAAGAAATAGAAGACCCAACGATGAGGTGCGCTTTCCGTCACGGGCTCCTTCAGCCCGGATGAGAGCATCGCAGAGATGCTCAACGAACTCCAGTGGCAGACTTTACACGAAAGGCGTTATGCATCAGGAAGACGATTACTATTAAAATTTCGAGCAAGCTCTTTCTAGGAAGAGTCTGACAACATACTAATGCCTCACTCAAACATTTCGCGAAAAGACCACCTCGAGAAAATTCGAGAAAATAGAGCTAATACGCAGGCTTGACGATAATTCTTCCCAAACGCCATTTGCGGTTCGAACATGGAAGGGGGTATCAGTTAGTAGTGTCAGAAATACCCTCCGCCACACACCATTAGGTGGCTTACGGAGTATGATGTAGGAGTGAATGTAGAAATGAATTGTGTGAGGAAGATGGAACGAAGGAAAAGAAGATACGAGATCGTAGCGGCTAAAGGGGCTTCTGCGTGGGCACGCCATTCTTTTTTTTAAAAAGGTAGTCAGTCAGCTCAAAAGGAACAAATTTAATATCTTTTCATATACCTGGTTTCATGCGACTATGTGAGCCAAAGCTACTGAACCCTGCAAAGAGTTGCTACATAATTCACAAAAGGCTGAAAAAAATTATAAAATCCAAAAAGAAGAGTCTTTCTGCATAGACTGAGTGGCTTGATACAGTCCATACGATTTTGCCTTCTGAGCCAGTCTGTTCTCATCAGAGCAGCACCAACATTCGACGTCCGTAATTATTTTCTACAGATACTCCTAAATTGCGTCTTCTCTGTAATGGTTAGCCGTCTGCGACTCCCTCTGGCACTATAGAGGTTTGTGGTAATTCGAATAGATGACCTACATAATTATATGTACCTCCTTCCAGTATACTTTCACCTTTCCTCACTGATTTTGATGAGGACCTTACGAAATGCCACTGGTATGCTAAGGTGAGTGTCAGCGGTGCTTATTTTCTGCACCGCAATGACCATCAGCACAGAACCAGCCTTAAAACACACTGCACTGTAACTTGTGTGCGATGGACCACCAAATAGTGTACTGATAATGGGTGACCCTAGTGGTGAAAGGTAAGTTGACAAATCCGTAGTAAAACAATAAATGACATCAAATATCCCACAGAAGAGACCAAAAATTATCAAGCGAGCAAGGTATATCATCTACTGAAATGTGAAAGGTTCAATGTGACGATGGATTTACTGCAAAAAGAAAAGAAAAAAAGTAGTACGATACTCAAACACAATAATAAAGAGCAGATATGCACTTAAAACACCTATAAACCGCCGGAGCGGTCGAGCGGTTCTAGGCGCTACAGTCAGGAACCGCGCGACCGCTACGGTCGCAGGTTCGAATCCTGCCTCGGGCATGGATGTGTGTGATGTCCTTAGGTTAGTTAGGTTTAAGTAGTTCTAAGTTCTAGGAGACTGATGACCTCAGGTGTTAAGTCCCATAGTGCTCAGAGCCGTTTGAACCATTTTGAACCTCTAAACCACAGTCATAGAAGTACTAATGGAAGATTGGCAAAATTTGCGGGAAACGGTGGAATTCTCTACTCAACGCCTCCCCCTTTTGACTATGAACATTAGCGCTATCTGACTGGTTTTATTTTAATCGAACCACTAAACAGTTAGATTGTGAACTGCTGCTGCAGGTCGAAAGGACATGCCACAGACGGTAACGATGCACCTTACATAATTCCTAACGTGCCGTAGCTGCAAAGATGCTCAACACATACAACTGCCCATCGTGAGTGAGTGATCCAATGCTCGGTGCTTCAAATCTACAAGCCCGCCACCACCGCGCCCTCTCACAGACTCGAGCGTTGCACTCCATCTTGCTCACCGCCCCTGAAAGAGCACTTCCATCTTCACACTACACCTTCCCCAGACGATCTCCTCGAACTTCATACCCTTCTGTTCCAGGAAGAACCCAAAATCTTTTCCCGAAACAACCTCAAGCAAAAATGCACGGGAAAATTCTAACTGTCAACTGACGCAATGCAGAATTTCTCCAAGTCAGTTATGTAATGATACTCAGCGCACAATTTCCCCACTGCCCCAACAGAGTGGCTTCCCGCCAAAAATTACTGATGCCCACGGTATGTCTTCTGACGTCACTGTCTGATTCCCAATCATGACGCATATTTTCAGAGCGCGTGGTATGTGGGAAAGCAAACGGCTCTACAAAATACAGCGGCTGCGCTGGTGACAAACTGTTGCGCACACGGCAGCGCGGAGCTATTTCAAAAGCGTTTTACAATCCCAATAGACACAGTTCTCTAAAGAGATTATCTGAAAGCAGGCCCACAAGTACCTGCACATTCAGACTAAATTTCTCTCCCGACAGGGAACTATTAACAGTATGCCATCTCGTCGTGCGATAAGACCTCGAAATTGTAAAAACCCCTACTGCTAGCGCTGGGAACAGTACACAGTAGTGCTTTAACATCAGGACACTGCTCATGGCTGGGCAAGTCCCCATCGGCCCGGGCCTTCTGCAAGCCTCTCCCGTGACGTGAAAGCAGCCGCTGGGGGCAGAACGACCCCTGGCATTGTACCCGCAGCCTGGCGCTTATGCCTTCCAGGAACTGTGGCCATTAAGGCAGCCCTGCTGTAACTCCGCGAACAGCGTGTCTCTCCCCACACAGCGGCTACACAAACAGCTGACAAGCTTTCACTCAACAGGAAAAAAGATTTATCAATCTGTCACCTGTAGTTACCAGCCCAACAAGATAGCAGGGCAAGCAATACGCAATTAATGTCAACCCTCTTTGTTAAACATCATAACTGTCCTAGTGCCTTGCTGTTTAGATAATTATGCATTAAATTCACATGTACTCAAGATTTGACTTAATCAAAATTAAAGCTGTCTTTGAACCTTTTTATTTCTTACCAATATTGTCAGTATCCTTCTGTAAAGTCACATGTCAGACGCTTCAGTTTTTTCTTTCCTGTTCATCCACAGTCCATTAGTCACTACTATACGATGATACGTTCCTGTTGTACATTTTCAGAAACATCTTCCTCAAATCCAGCTCTAGGATTCACAATATTGACTTCCTAGCGAGGATTGTGCTAGCCTGCATATCATGTTCTGTTCCCTTCATCATTATTTATTTTGCTTGGAAGAAATCAACGAAGGGTCCAAAATGCGATTAAAATTTTAAGATGAAAGGACATCAATGATGAGATTTGCTGATGGAATTTCAGTCATCTCTGGAAGTTGCGAAGCTTAAGAAGACACGTTGAACAGACTATTGCGTCAAAATTTGGACAGAGAATTTGTTAGATTTTGTAAAAATCGTTTTCTTTTCGGCATGAAAGATGCTTTGAAGATTAAAAAATATGAGGCAAAAAGTCTAATCCCTAAAATAAATTTGTTCTATGGAATCCCGACATCCTCCTCTAACGCCTCGGATCACCCTGCGTCCACTCGATACCTCCCACAGTACCTGGATATAGTTAGAACCATTTCAAAACAGACAATTCTTTTCCTCCGAATTTTTGTGTGCAGTATTGACTTTTGATGTCTTATTCGTCGTCTCATAGAATACAATTTTGTCTTTCAAGTAAGACTAAGTGGTAAGAAAGTGTACTCGGACAGAAACGGTACGAAAACATAGCATCCAACGCGGCGTCGTAGCAATATCTCATCAAAGCATCCTAAGAATAGATTTGATTCTGAGAGCAGTTCGGCAGGAGTCAGTGCCTTTGTTAAGAAACTGAAAGACCGTGACCATGATTTTGATCTGAATTACGGATTGAGCCATAGGATTGTAGATATACTTGCTGTTTTCTACACTATTTCTCAACAAGTGAAATGATAAACGTGCAATGCAGGCAAGAGGTTGCAAGGACGAAGTCCTCGAGGCTTAGGCTTCACAATAACTGTTATACCAAGCAATACATTTATACGAAACGCATATGAAATCAACCACGGAATAGTCGTAGCAATGCGACTACTTGAAATGGGACTAAACTGATTTGTAAGGTTTTGTGCGTTCATGGGACAACTGCGACCGATATTTCAATCGTTTCATGATAAACAAGTGGATATCATTTCGGGCTCAAAGGCAACAGGCCAGTTCTGATAGATTAATAGTAAGAATTTTCGGAAACTTTAATCTTTTATTTGTTCATATCAATAAAAATCTCAAAACTTCACATGCGTATTTCTCGGAATTCGATTTTCAAAACTGCACGCAGTATAGATTCAACAATTTTCAATCTTTTTTTTCTTTTTTTGAACATTTAACCACAAATTTGAAATAACGTTTCAAGGTTAACAACTTATGGGATTTTGGAATAGTTAATTTTAAACAAATATCAGTCCTTTTTAGGTGAAAACTGAGTGACTTTACTGAAACAGTCGCCAATTACACAAAAGTCAATTATTCTAAATTCCCCTACGTGGTTCACTAGCTACACTCATGTAGATTGCATGGATTTATTTTCTCAGTTACAGTGCCTGCTGCTGATCGCCTCAAATTCAACATGCCCTGGTAGAATTGCTGCAGTACCGCCATTTTGTAATTTACTACAAATTTTTTTTTGTAGTATGTTTAAATACGTGCGCAGTAACCGCCCCAAGTATTACTTTTCTATCACATTCCCTTCCGCCCGAAAAAAGCGAAAAGGAAACTTTTCTTTTTTGGGCCGTTACGATGGTGTTACCCCTTACGATCGTGATCTCTTCAAGTGGAGTGAATGAATAAGCAAAGAAAATCGAAATTATTAGGGTTCAGCAGAAAAGAGGTAGCCACAAATTTGACAATACATTTAGGGTCTACAAGGTAGACGAAATATTTGAATTTCGTTACCTTGCAAGTAAAAAACAAAATCCAAAAGTATTTGCAACAAATAGTACGCTGCAGTGTAATGCTGTAAACTGCAGCCTGAAAGTCCTCTACCGAGCGAAAGGCATCTGCGATAAAAAACCTTTCAGCCTATCACTAAAATTCTTAAGTTGTGCTGGATGAATACTGAAAATTAAACCTTTCCTTAAAAGGGTTACCAAGCGCAAATCCTTGTTTTCCATTTACGGTTTAATGAGTGACTGGTAGTTCCATTTGAATGATTTACACACGTCGATCTTAACGGAACAAAATCGACAGATGTAAAGGCGCTTGTTCGCCCGAGTCTTGAGTATTGTTCAGCTGTCTGGGATCCCTATCAGGTAGGACTGATAGAGGAGATAGAGAAGAACCAAAGAAGAGCGGCGCGTTTCATCACGGGATCGTTTAGCTGGTGAGGGAGCGTTCAGGAGATGCTAAACAAATTCAACTAGCAGACGTTACAAGAGAGGCATTGTGCATCAAAGAGAGATCTACTACTGAATTTCGGGATAGCACTTTTCAGGAGGAGTCGGACAACATATTAGTTCCTCCCCCCCTCCCCCTACATGTATTTTGCGTATTGACCACGAGCAGAAAATTCGATGAATTAGAGCCAATACAGAGGCTTACTGACAATCATTCTTCCTACGCACTATTCGCGAGTGGAACAGGATTGGAGGGATCAGATAGTGGTACCGAAAGTACCCTCTGCCACACACCATTAAATGGCTTGCGGAGTATGATGTAGATGTAGAATGAGTAAATATTCATAACCGCAAATCCCCAGATGGAATATATGAATTCCTAGAGGGAGTGCATGTAAAAGAATGGCAGATTAGAATTCGGACATGCTTGAACAGCGGGTGGCGAGAAGTTTTACGGTGATACAGGATGCTGAAAAACTTCTTTTATGTACATCGATGGATGAACAAGGGTACATAAACAAAGTTCTTCAGATCATAGACTGTTCTTTATTTTCTACAGTAACCTAAGTGATTAGCAGGTAGAAGGAAACAAACAGGAGTAGTAATGCTAGCCCTCTCACCATGAGTTTCTTCGATAACCTACTACAATAACAGTAAGAGCTTCGATTTCAACCTTCAGCATTCGGACAATAAGTACCTGACGTCTCGGGGGAACGTTACCATCGTCTTACCATCATTGAGAAGAGCTTACCGGATGTTCCAAAACCTTTAGATAACATTAAAGGACAATACCACGATTTCAGTTTGGCTGTGGTTAATTAACTAGCATTTATTCAACTACGCGATTGACCAATTTCGTCTTTGGAAGCCATTATCAACTACTATAGATTCCGAAAACAAATCAGGCAACCGTTCAAAAAGATAAGTAAATAGTAGTTAACAAACAAACAACCCAGTCGGAACCATGACACTATTCTTTAACAAATTCACATGAAGACATGAAGAAAATTATAGCTTTAGATAACGATTTCAAGTGTTGCTGAAACGTGAGTGATGCGATCTTGCACAGTCTTAACAACAGAATAATCCAATTTTTCATGTACCCACAGTGAAGGTAGTCGAGTGATTTCAAATCCTATGTACACTTAACCGCTATTCTATTCCATTTCCTTTGATTCTTCTAACATTGCTGCTATATTTAATTTAGCCACAGAAACGATTTGCTCTAAATACGATTTATAAATAACACGATCCTTTCCTTAATTGTGTTCCCTTTTGTTTCCCAAGAGGATTCATACCAGCCTTAGCAATCCTGTACAGGAAGTTCAAAACATCCAGTTAATTAATATAATTATGAAATACACTCATAAGTCACCAATACTATCGTACAACAGCTAAGTGATTTATTAGTAACATATGAAAATTTATGACCGGGACTCGAACCCTATCCTCTTAACCACCTCTGTCATCCAAGCACCCCTCCAGGGCGGCGAAGTCTTCCATGTCTCCGCTTGTACAATGTGGATAGAAGACAGCAGCTCTTCATATATTTGCAGCCGTATGTTTTCAGAAGTTATTTTATTTAGACGATCAGTTTCGGTAGCTCATTAATTCCACCCTCAGCCAACTAAGCACTCAACGTAGAGAGAATAAGATACATCGATGTATGCATAACTGGAGCCAACAATCCTTGGATTCCCTGACATCGACGTATGTGTTTGCCTATACATGGCGTGCAAAGGGGTTTGAAGATGACATTAATGAGATGCCGACTCGGATCCTCTAAATAAAATAACTTCTGAAAATGTATGGCTGTTTGGCGACTACTCTTTGGTGAAAAATGTTCCTATGTCCTAGTCGTTGCGTCCCATAGCGCTCGTATCCAAATCGTATGATTCCTGCATATGGGAAGATATTGTTTTGCTCGGTAGACTGCGTTGTTTTGGCGTGAAGTAAGTGGGGTAGTGTCTGCATTTTTCAGTGTCTATGTAGTTCGATTCCATGTTCCTTCGGACATGCATATACGCGA
The DNA here is from genome assembly GCF_023864345.2 of Schistocerca serialis cubense. NCBI lineage: Eukaryota > Metazoa > Arthropoda > Insecta > Orthoptera > Acrididae > Schistocerca > Schistocerca serialis. The sequence continues at coordinate 444,927,351 of NC_064642.1, read as the reverse complement.
AGGAGTTGTACATCGAACTATACAGATACTGTAAAATACAGACACCGCGATACTGTACATAATTACAAATAATGTACAAAGATTTATCAAACATACGTAGTCAACTGTTTCTGTAGTTATAAATATATTTTGTCCAGGTTCTACAACTGAGCTAGCAGAAAGCGTAATTATTTGTTTCAAAGAAGGCACTTCAGTTACGTTGAAAAAATTGTAGGTACTCTTCTCAGTCATCCTCAATCGCAACCATAATTTCAGTGAATTAATCAATAAATCTTAATCTCTCTGTCGTCTAAATGCGATAGCGTCGTCTCTAATGGCTATTTCGGTAGTAAATACGAGCAAGTTCCGCCACATTAACCGTGGGAACAACACGCCGCACAACGTAGTCACTTTTCATCCGATGTGTTGCCTTCCAAAGGAGTATGTCCTGCCGACCACTTGTCACGTACTGAGAAACATCAACGGCTTCGTCAAATAAGGTGGCAGGAGGTAAACATTATCCCAGTGGCTGGAATGTGGTAGTCATGCGTCTGCGCGTCCAGGTGAAATTTTCCCACGCACCTCGTTCCTCCGTCACCTTGGTTTTTTGTCCCAGCGGCTGCTGCTGGAGTCGAAGAGAAGAAGTGGTGGGCGGGGCTCCAGACCTTCCAGATAAGCAGCGGCGCTCCAGGAACCCGCTGTCCAGTCCAGGCAGCATCAAACACCATACGTCTACAGAGCAGGCTGACCGAACACAGTTTGTACGCTAACCCTGGCGGTACACAAGGCGGATAATACACAACGGTCCCCGAAACGTTTGTTCCATCTCACCTACGGAATTGCCTTGGCGTCGTGCGAAGTCCCATTTGCAGCAGCGCAGTAGCCTAAATCCAGGCACTCTTGTGATTTGCGGCCAGCGAGACAAATTACGCAATGTACTGCTCCGTATACTTACTCAGAAAAGTTTATTGCCTGACCCGGATTAATCATCAGCACTGCGAAACTACTAAATCACTACATGACGGACGACGGACACGGCATCGTCTGCGTATTCATTTTGCGAATTTCCTGTTAGAAAACAAAACATGAACTATGTTTGCAATGTAATATCAATAAAATTTCACTTCGTGTATTCGTGAAAACACATTTGAAATTATGAATCAGCTGTACGAAGGAAGACGCATAATGTATAAACTTACCAATACAGTCTCTACGGCAATGCCTCTTCGTCGCTGTATGGTTCAAATGGCTCTGAGCACTATGGGACTTAACTTCTGAGGTCATCAGTCCCCTAGAACTTAGAACTACTTAAACCTAACTAACCTAAGGACATCACAAACACCCATGCCCGAGGCGGGATTCGAACCTGCGACCGTAGCGGTCGCGCGGTTCCAGACTGTGACGCCTAGAACCGCTCGGCCACTCCTGCCGGCGTCGCTGTGTGGACGACAGTCGTTTACGCCTACAGCTGTTTGCGCTTCACAGTCGAAAGCTGTCAAAAGCGCTGCCAGATGTCAGCGACTTCCTTAGGGTAACTCGATTGTACTAATATCTTACAAGGGAAACTCCCCATAGCACCCCTTCCTCCAGATTTAATGGTAATATGGCCCAGTGGATAGTCGGTCAGAAACTGAACATAGATCAAGCATGGAAATAGGAAGAAGATGTACCGAACTGTTTTTTTAAAAAAAGAAGAAAAATAGAAAGAGTGAACCATCCAAGCTCTGGTGAACTGGTGAGACCGGGAGTTTCCCTTGTTATTAGTAATGAATAAATGTACTAAAACTTCACGCATGTTACGGCATTTTTTCACGCATCTCAGTGTTTATGACGTCATATCTCTTGAACTATTTGTCGTGCAATGATATATACTGCCGGAATAAAACTGTACACCCTTACAGCGGTTTCCAATTCACTTATGATTTATTGCTGCAACAGTGCATATGAAGTACACGTAATTCGTAAGTTCTTACATTCTTAGGTACCAGGTATCGACCCATGTTGAAACACCGATATGGCACATGGTGTAACTTCCACAGGAGGCAATGTAGACGCCGACTCTCGCTGCCACTCGATCGTTCACGTTGCAGATACTGTCCTGGAATACGTTACACCACACCTGCTTGCCGCGCGGGATTAGCCAAGCGGTCTAAGGCGCTGCAGTCACGGACTGTGCGGCTGGTCCCGCCGGAGGTTCGAGTCTTCCCTCGGGCATGGGTGTGTGTGTTTGTCCTTAGGATAATTTAGGTTAAGTGGTGTGTAAGCTTAGGGACTGATGACCTTAGCAGTTAAGTCCCATAATATTTCACATACATTTGAACAATGCCTGCTTGACCTGTTCACGTTGTTCTCTAAGAGTTGTTGGTTGACGAGTCACATGAGTCACTTCTCCTCCCATCGTACCCCACACACGAACGATTAGAGGCAAGTCCGGACATCGTGTTAGCCAGAGACGTTGCAGCACGTCCTACAGATAACACTGAGTTTCAACGGCAGTGTGCGGGCAAGCATTACCCTGTTGGAACAATGCATCACATTCGTGTAGCAGTAACAGCGAAAGAACGCGTCTAACCACATTCTGCACGTGCCGAGCGCTGGTTAGCGCCTCCCAGAAACACCAAAGATGAAGTAGAGTTATAACTCTTTTCACCCCAGAGCATAAGGCCTATTGTGGGGCTGAGGTGTCTTGGACGAACGCATTCTACGAGACAACGCATACGCACAATCTGCTATAATCGCTGAACGCCACGGCGCACCATTTCATCTTCCAACGGCACCGTGCCAGCCGTTCATGTGGATGCTGTGGTGTGTGTGGAAGATAGGGAGTGCTCATAGCTCGTAACAGATCGTCTCGTCACATCTGGGCTCACAAGCCTTCGTATGTGTGCTGTGGTAGCTGTACGATATTCGACTGCTGCCCTTCCAATACGACGATCCTGGTGGGCGTCAATGCTGCTTGCACGCCCAGAATCTCGTCACGTGATCTTTGATGTCAGAATCGTTCCTTAACTGATGCAGCACGTCCAACACGTGTGGCAATTCCCCGAAAGCATCATCCCGCCGCTTGGCAAACCACAATTAGACCCTTTCAAATTCGCTCAGTTGGCTGTAAGAAGCACGAGTGCGTCACCGTGGTATGGTTGCCCGCTTGCATCACACGCTTGCACCACACTGAGTCTTCTAGCTGAAAGCATTCTCTCTTAGAGTATAGACACAGATGGGCTCCGGTACCTATGTCACTGCGCTATCTGTTGGCTGACGACGTTGAACCATCATCAGCACATCTACTATACCCCAGGTGCTATATGGCGTCATCGGAACAAATTCAACGTCGTCTTTCCAGGTGCACTAATTTATTCCGACAGTGGATTTGTGTAGGTACATTTACGGCATAGCGAAGAATTAATAAATTTAAACCCCATTCATAGTGCGGCAATTTTAAACGCATCTGGATGTTTATGACATCATATCTTTTTATCTATGTCTCATAGAGTGACATAATTATGTATAAGCATTCAGCGGCAAGTGTGGATAGCGCCTACAAAATGTGTTTGCGTATAGTCAGTAGTAAATAAGTAATAAATTTAAACGTCATGCACGATGCTGCAGTTTTCACGACTCTTATTGTTTATGACGTAATATCACCTGAACTATGACAGGTAAGTGGTTATTGCCTGACAGAAAGAGATGTGTGTGCTAAGACTGTTTGCATTCGGTTCTCTAGTTTAGGATGCGTTCATACGCACATACACAGCTAATCTTTTTATGTATGGACCTTAATTAAGGATCGTCAACCCCAGCTTAATTCGTGAGACGAGGTTAAAATTGTAAATATATCTAGATATTTATATGTAGCCTCATGTGCTAAGGTTGTACAACGTGGTGACAAAAACTGTCTCTTGAAACGCGTTGTTAGGCTGAATGTAGAAAGAGGGTTCAGTGCTACCGATTAATGCTGTACATTCACATCTATATACGCACTCCGCAAGCTACCATGTACCACTACTAGCCATTTCCTGTACTAGCCGTGGCGAAAATGGACCGAGGGGAAAACGACTGCCTAAGTTCTTCCGTTCTAGCCGCGATTTCTCTTATTCTATCTTTGCGGCACGCGAATATACGTTGGTGGCAGTAGAACTGTTCTGCAGTCAGAAGTAAGAATCCTGTGGGAATTCCATTAGTAAATGCAGAAGAGAGAGCGCGTAGGTAGAGAGAGAGTACATTGAAGGCTATTATTAGGGGGAGGACTTGTCTGATAACTTGATAGAAGAAGAAACAGTGGACAGGGAAAAGATAGAGGATCAAGAGCTTTGGACGACATATGATCAAATAAGGCAGTAGGAACTGATAACGTCCCATAGGAATTTATAAAGTAATTGCAGGGGGGGGGGGGGCGGAACGAAACGACTGTTCTCGTTGGTGTGTAGAATATAGCAGATTGGCGATATCATCAGAGTTTCGGAAAAGCATCATCCACACAATTCAGAGGATAGAAAGAGCCGACAGTGCAAGGATTATCGCACAAATCAGCTTGGGGGGGGGGGGGGGGGGCAGTACGCCAAAACGGGACGACTTGGAGCAGGAGACACACCATAGGACACTTTAATTTTCACTGTCTACACTTTTACAAATAAATTCATAAAACTTTGTCAGCATGACCAGGAAGGACTGAGGATTGACACTCATAGCAGTGGAAGTTCGAAAATACACTCCTGGAAATTGAAATAAGAACACCGTGAATTCATTGTCCCAGGAAGGGGAAACTTTATTGACACATTCCTGGGGTCAGATACATCACATGATCACACTGACAGAACCACAGGCACATAGACACAGGCAACAGAGCATGCACAATGTCGGCACTAGTACAGTGTATATCCACCTTTCGCAGCAATGCAGGCTGCTATTCTCCCATGGAGACGATCGTAGAGATGCTGGATGTAGTCCTGTGGAACGGCTTGCCCTGCCATTTCCACCTGGCGCCTCAGTTGGACCAGCGTTCGTGCTGGACGTGCAGACCGCGTGAGACGACGCTTCATCCAGTCCCAAACATGCTCAATGGGGGACAGATCCGGAGATCTTGCTGGCCAGGGTAGTTGACTTACACCTTCTAGAGCACGTTGGGTGGCACGGGATACATGCGGACGTGCATTGTCCTGTTGGACCTTGCCGGTCTAGGAATGGTAGAACGATGGGTTCGATGACGGTTTGGATGTACCGTGCACTATTCAGTGTCCCCTCGACGATCACCAGTGGTGTACGGCCAGTGTAGGAGATCGCTCCCCACACCATGATGCCGGGTGTTGGCCCTGTGTACCTCGGTCGTATGCAGTCCTGATTGTGGCGCTCACCTGCACAGCGCCAAACACGCATACGACCATCATTGGCACCAAGGCAGAAGCGACTCTCATCGCTGAAGACGACACGTCTCCATTCGTCCCTCCATTCACGCCTGTCGCGACACCACTGGAGGCGGGCTGCACGATGTTGGGGCGTGAGCGGAAGACGGCCTAACGGTGTGCGGGACCGTAGCCCAGCTTCATGGAGTCGGTTGCGAATGGTCCTCGCCGATACCCCAGGAGCAACAGTGTCCCTAATTTGCTGGGAAGTGGCGGTGCGGTCCCCTACGGCACTGCGTAGGATCCTACGGTCTTGGCGTGCATCCGTGCGTCGCTGCGGTCCGGTCCCAGGTCGACGGGCATGTGCACCTTCCGCCGACCACTGGCGACAACATCGATGTACTGTGGAGACCTCACGCCCCACGTGTTGAGCAATTCGGCGGTACGTCCACCCGGCCTCCCGCATGCCCACTATACGCCCTCGCTCAAAGTCCGTCAACTGCACATACGGTTCACGTCCACGCTGTCGCGGCATGCTACCAGTGCTAAAGACTGCGATGGAGCTCCGTATGCCACGGCAAACTGGCTGATACTGACGGCGGCGGTGCACAAATGCTGCGCAGCTAGCGCCATTCGACGGCCAACACCGCGGTTCCTGGTGTGTCCGCTGTGCCGTGCGTGTGATCATTGCTTGTACAGCCCTCTCGCAGTGTCCGGAGCAAGTATGGTGGGTCTGACACACCGGTGTCAATGTGTTCTTTTTTCCATTTCCAGGAGTGTATAACAAATTTATTTTTTTGTACATGTGAAATTTCATCTCTTTTTCACTTACTTTTGGCTGCATTTGTTGCTGTAGGTTCACTTTTCTTCATAAGTAAGATAGATTCTACGATGAATTTTGCACAGTATACAAGCCATACTCACAAGTGTATCAAACTATGGAATACATTTAATTTACAAAAAAATTAACGAGCTTTTACATTTTAAACTTCACATTTAGAAAAAAAATCAAATTTTATGGTTAATTATGTCAATTTTTACCACAGGTTTTAATAAATTTGGAAATTCCTAGAGTTACATATACCTGTAAGTACGGTTTGTACGCTGTGCAACATACAGCTACATAACTTTTATGGTACTAACCAGAGCTCCAAAGAATAAAAACTGTGGAGGTACTCAGAGATTGGAATACATCCAGCAAATTATTGACGATGTAGGTTGAGAGTGCTACTCGAAGATGAGCTCGTTAACCACTATGAGAGTCAGCAGTGTGAAAATTTGGCGTCCATTTTGGACTTCCGTAAGTTTTGCCTTAATTTGTGGCTCCTGGTCTTTCGCATAGTCTCCAATTCGGTTCTGTTTGGGTTTAGTTAGACTCTAGGCCCTCGGCGACGTTTGCAACACATGGCTGACATAGGTATATTTGAAAAGTAGTTTTAACGTGGTCACTTTTTCCTAGTTCCACTGATGAACCCAACACGGGAGATACGTTGCCTTTTAACTTGGAGTTGTTCACTCTGTACTGACTTTAGGTAAGTTCATTGTTGTCAGTACTTTTCGACCTTATTTGCTTTCGTTCGGCAGGCAGAATTTTCGTGCGTTTTATTGTTCAGACATATTGTTTCATTTTCCCGTACTACAGCAATCTGAAACAAGTTTACCAGGTAGGTTTGCAATAAGGTAGTCATGGGGGGACGAGTGATTGGCTGATGGCACTTGTCTGCCCTACCTCTCTCACCTGGTTCGAGCCTCATTCAGATATCTGCGAGCGTCAGACGTAGTATGAGTGTTGGAAGTAGGACGGATGTAGTCGTTGGTCATCCACAACATAGCAGACGGTGCTGGGAGCAACATTAATTGCACGCGCAATCGCTCTTGTGCTCCTTGACGGGTTTTCTTCATCATGATGCAGTACGGTCTCTTCGGGTTCGGGTATGCAGCGTCTCCTTTGAGCACCACAATCACGTCTGCTGACGGTGAAAGTAACCCTTTCTCGAAGCCGTTGCATAATTGTGGCAAAAAGGGTATATGATGGGGGCGGGCATTGTGAGTAACGGCCGGCCGGAGTGGCCGAGCGGTTCTAGGCACGTCAGTCTGGAACTGCGCGACTGCTACGGTCGCGGGTTCGAATCCTGCCTCGGGCATGGATGTGTGTGATGTCCTTAGGTTAGTTAGGTTTAAGTAGTTCAAAGTTCTAGGGGACTGATGACCTCAGCTGTTAAGTCCCATAGTGCTCAGAGCCATTTTTTTTGTGAGTAACATTCTTAATAATGGCGACGACCATCTCTTTCATTACCGTGAGCTTCACCATTCAGAAGGAGCATGTCAGTGTATACTTAAAAGTGTACTCAACCATATAGCTCTAACACAGGCTCGAACCAGGTCAGAGAGGTAGGATAGACGGCAAATTTTCCAATCCGATCTGAGCCCCCCCCCCCCCCCCCCCCACCATCCTTCCCCCGCTACCAAGACTATACTGTTGCAAACTTACCTAGCAAACACGTTTTAAACGGCTGTAGCATGGAAGTGGACATTTCCGGACATGGATTCAGATTTAAAATATTATGAACTCAGTCCTCTCTAGAAGTTCTAAAAATATGAAACGGGAATTTTTGAACACCCTGTAATCGTAGATGTAGATGTATATATTCCAGTGGACTTTCACACCTTGATCCCAGATGGCAGGCTATACCGCTATCCAACAGCCTATTAGTAGCGGCGTTCTTCAGTTTTTTTTTTTTTACCACCTGCACGACCAGAGAAAAAATAAAAGAGTGGGAGCAAACTTAATGTTTATCTGAGTATCGCCAGCAGCTACATGAGAAACGCAAACGTGTTCATGTTATATCCTCCTTTCAAGACCCTGTCCATTCCGTTCAACTGCACTTCCAGGTCCTTTGCTGTCTCTGACAGAATTACAATGTCATCAGCGAACCCCAAAGTTTTTATTTCTCCTCCATGGATTTTAATTCCTACTACGAATTTTTCTTTCGTTTCCTTTACTGCTTGCTCAATATACAGATTGAATAACATCGGGGATAGGCTACAACCCTGTCTAACTCCCTTCCCAACCACTGATTCCCTTTCATGCCCCTCGACTCTTATAACTGCCATCTGGTTTCTGAACAAATTGTAAATAGCCTTTCGCTCCCTGTATTTTACCCCTGCCACCTGCAGCTATATCTGCAATGAAACGATCTTCTTTTATAGTTCTATCGTGGACGATTAACAAGCTGCTCGTGATCTGAAATAATCTTGACGATTACTGCTGTGGACACCTACAACAGGCGCCTTCGTTGATGCAAATTAGTGGCGAACTCAGTTTGCACGATATCCCGGCATCTAGCGGTTAGAGGTAATTTTAAAGCGATTCAACGTAATGTAAGCACAAGAAATTCTACAATCTGCTCACTTTATTGCTTTGTAATTCCTTAATTAGTCATGCGATAAAAGAAAACATTACCTTCTCACACACGAACGGCCACTTATAGGAAATAATGGAATCATTTTACATGTTTTTCACGTTTGTAATTCGCAACTGGGACACTGTTAGACAAATCAGCTAAAGGAGATTAATTTATTAATTACCGGACAAGCCCAAAGTTGTGAGATTTGGACGCCTGTAGATAAAGCAGGCAGCGCAGTTAGGCGGCGTGAAAAATTGCTCACTCCCGTAACGATCGCATCCTCTAACAATGGGTCCTTCAGGTCTTATTAATCAATGGCGACACGCCCGGTGCACAAGAAAGCGAACGTTCTGAGGGATAATTGAAAGACCGATAACTGGTGTAACTCGGTAGAGACAGTTTCTCTGCCGCAAAGAACACCCGCAAGAGTGCGTAATTGCTATTGAAGCCGATTAAACCACAAAAGTGAAACGGAAATTGAGCCGAGCTGTCTCATCGGTGTCGTGTATTAACAGAACAAAAGGAAATGTGGGAGCTGGGTGTTCCTGACATATCCATTTTCTTTGTTACTAAGATTTAACGGCCCGTAGTATACCCGCAGATCGACGTTGTTAAGACAAGTAGTATTCTGCCAGCTTCATCTGTTCGTAGATCTCACTGTACACTTTGTTTGATCTGTTATACATATTTCATATATCAGGGACAGAAATAACTACACTGGTCTAACTCGGGCGCTCTTTTGCGGAACAAGGTTATGATCAAAACCTGGGCCAATTTAATGTACAGTGTTAACAAACGTTGGGAAAGTCTTTTTGCTACCTTCAGTGTGGTTCTTGTGGACTGTCTCACACGATTCCAGGCTTCTTCTAAAAGGGATCTCTAATTCTACCAGAGAAACAAAGGAAAGACGAAACCACTTCGAAATTTAACCATATTAACACAATACTTTCCGTGTTTGGTCAACAGAACGCCGTGGCGGCTGCAGTAACATCCGGCGATAAAAATGTAATAAATTAACTTGTTTGGCAGAACATGATAATAATATTTAGTAGGAAAACACTTACTAATAGTCTGCTAAATTATGTTTATTTGGTTAGGAATCGGGTCTCGGCGTCTTAGGTCATCACCGGTTGACAGCTGAATGTCTAAAACACGGATAAAAATGGTGTGCGACTTCCACAGACATTATTTATACAGAAGATTCAAAAATGACAATTTTACATAGCAAAACGTTACATTGTTTGTCATATAGCTGTAATTACAATAATTAAAAGGAGGAATGGAAACAATGCTTCTACGTGCAGATACGTTTAACAGCTGATGAGAAATAAGATGAATTTACAATTTGATTCTACTGTTTGTAAAAAAAACTTAATTGAACGACGTAGGAGAAGGAAACTGGTTCTGACAATTTAATACTAAGTAGGCATTTTGTTTGTGGATCGATACCACTACACAATTAGATACATTACTACAACATTTAAACTCGCAACGTACGAAATTCAGTTTATGGTGGAGCTGGGAGGCTCTTCTATAAATTACTTGGATCTAAATTTATGTATATTTACACAAGAAGATACTTATTTAGTATTTACGGAAAAAGACATAGCTATAGATACGGTAATCCCTGCAAGCTCTCAGCAACCACACAGCCACAAAAAATACAGCTTTTCATTCGACGGTACAACGTCTCACATCATTCCATTACCTGAATCAGCCTTTCAAACAGAAAAACAGACCATCAAACATATTACTTCCAGTAAGGGCTATAACTCTACCCTGATCGACAATATATTACGAAAAAAGAAAATGCGTAAAATCACACCACTTCGTACGCTTTTTAGTTAATGTTATTATTTCCATTTGCAAAAAAAATATGTTTCCCTATGTGAACAATTTATGTCCATATAAAGAATATCTGTGTAAGTCGACCATCATTTTTTTTGTGTCTGCGACATTCACTTGCCACCTAAAGATTGCCTAATTAGCTGAAAGCCGGTTCGTGACCAAATAACCACAATTTTGCAGAACATTACAAAGTGTTTCCTGTTTAAAGTTAAACGTAATGAAGTCCCGATGGATGAACAATCATGAAGCAGGTAGTGACAGAAGAAGATACAATATCACGAAAGACACTTATTTAATCTCTGCATAGGAAGCCTTCTCATAAACCGATGGGAAAAATTTAGATGGGGATTTTTCCGTTGGTTTCCGTATTACGGGGTAAATTTACGAATGGGACTCGCTTCCGTCAATTGCGTTGTTGTAATGCTTTTCCACTCTCTCTTGTCACCTTCACACACCGTCCTGTCGATACACACTCTTCCCTTCGTCTCTCGCTCAGCTCTTCTCTACACCCTTTCTGCCAATTTTCATTCACTGAATTTTAATAAAAAATATCGGTATGCGTTCTTTGATGAAACACGATGTTTTTTATAAATTTAAATCTCGCTATGTGAGCTGTTCTTCTGAATGAAGTAAATTTTCATTATTTTTAAGCCAACGACGAAAGGAAGGTCTATGTCTCTGGGCAGAGGAAGGTTCAAAGTTGATATACGCCGTCCCATCGTAAGAGAGGTACAACGAATATTCTTCAAGATGCTTCAATATCTAGTCGTATGTTTTATGTGGGGACAAAACAAAGAGCTGTACAAAAGTAATTTAGCAAAACCCAAAAAACTATGTCATACAGTACATCATTTCCGTTAGTCACCTGCAGGCGTTTCAGCAACAAATTTGTGCAGCAAGAGTTTAGGCATGATATATAGGTACAATAATAATTTGACGCTTCCTCTCCTTCAAGTTTGCCAAAATTAAATCCTGTTGTAATAAGCACCATACAATGCCTTTAGCAAAGACAGCTTATCCATTTTAGCATGCTCTGTCAGAATTCGTAGTCTGGTAACTTTGGTAAGTTGATTCCAGATACTTTATGTCTGTATGTTAATATGAAAACGTTCAACATTTTCATGCGATGTGTTACTACTCTAAGAGTATGTCTAGTTCCCTATGCACCCATAATACCAAAAGTGCTTTTCTTCTCGTCCAATTACATGTTTATAAGACGTTTGTGTCTTGTAGAGAGAGCAGAGCTTTTCCTCCTTGAAAAATGCACTTAATCTTCACAAACAAAAGCAGGTGAAACATTTTTCTGATATAATTACAGTGAGATGTTTGGAATTGAATGCTCGGTCTTTTGAGAATTTAATCTTGTCTCAGTGCAAAGAATTCAGGGAACATTATTTAAACATAGCTCCCAAGAATTAAGATCATGTGACGCTTGCGATTAAACACATTCGTAAGCAACACACGGAAGGCATTGAGATGAAATACATCTAGAAACTATTCAGTAAACAGTCTTAATTTAGTTTAGATACTAAACCTCCTTCGATACAATTCCTCTTATTTAGAAGACAATTTTTGAAATGCTTCACATTTGTCTTACTTACTGATTAGTGCCGTCTGTGCTCACACTGAGTTTTCTTTTGCAAAAGGTCGTAATATTCGAGTGTATTTGTATACTGCACCCAGTTACGATACTTGAAATGAGCTGGATCAGAAAAATGACTGGTTTCTGTTCATTTTATCCACGTTTTCGTAATTATTGCAGGAAGCAAAATGGAAGCGGCCCACTGTAAAATATAGGTAAGAGGTGAAAGTACTTTTCCAGACTATTTCTATAGATCTCAACTCAATACCCACTTCTTTTTTGAATTTTATTTAATTATTTATTTTTATGATTATAGATTCAGTGTGACTGACTGGAAAAAAAATCTGTTGTCAAACACGACCCGTGGGGATTATTTGCGAACTATGTATGACATGTAGATCTCTGTGTGAGGAATCACCAAACACTTATTCACTAATTAGATTTACCACATAGCAATTCTAGATAGCTAAGGTTCAATGACTGTAATTCATAGGCTTAGTTTCTGAAAGTATGCGAGTGGTACTATTTCATAAACTTACGTTCTAAAGAAAACTCGGATTAGTGAATAGTATCTAAGCGCAAATACATGAAAACGGTAAATAACAAGCATAACTATACAAAATAACCCATAAGTTCTATATTTCAGATTCCGATTAATAACAGGTAATTTGTTAAAAACTAATGAATGGCAGAAATTACAGAATGAATTGCCTGAATTCGTGTTGGGGAGCAGGACTGTGGAGTGGAGCGGTTGCGGAGGCTTCAATAAAGCGATATTCTACTCACTATGAAGTGTTAGGGCAGCTTCGGTAGCAATCATACGATTAAATTTTTGTAACAGTATAAGCGTTTTGTACCAGTTTAAGTGCCTTTTGTGTAAAGAAATAGCAAATAGGAAGGGAAACGGAGATATACAGACAGTATAATGTCAAACATTGTTCACCCCTCTAACATATCAAGCAAAAAGTAGAAATTTTCCTTACACCGAAAATATTTCTCCACAGAAAACAATGCCTAACTTCTAGGTCAGCAGTTGAGCTCTTATTATCTCAACTGAATGACACTGAAAAACCTAGAAGCAGCTCGCTATAATGAACAGCATACGCGTATGCCTGCTGATTGACCAACAGATTCTTAACCTTAGCACTCATCAGAGGGTAAAATATTTTAGCCTTTCCACATATTAATTTGATTATTCGTTGACGCGAAAAGAAAGTAACAGAAAGACACTCCAACGGGCCTTACTCGTCAGTGTTTCCTCTCTTTAAAACTAAATGACTTCTTGCGGTGGAGCTTAAAATCATACGCCTTGTGAAAGCTAAACAAAATTTTTGGACAAGATGCGAAACGATGCACGTGTGGGATGTTTTCAATCTAGATATCGCGTTAAGAGATAACATTCTACTGTTATTTAATACATAACATTTGACGGTTATCTACCCTCACTTGTTTACCAGATTATCGTACACGTAAGAAAATTGAAATATTGCACTGCCTTAATTTCTAACAGCTGTTACTTAGGAACTTTTAAAGGAAAGATCTTCCGTTTCCAAGCTATGCTACAAACGTTGCCTTTAATTAATGGGGTCTGTCACTATATATTTTTCATTACGCACAACAGTTGCAATCTTCATCCAGGTTTTAAATGAGAAAAAAAAGGAATAACGAGTTGCCGTCCGTATGAAACAAGGAGTGAATAAGCGCAAGACCGTGTTCTTCCCGTCGACGTGACCTAATTAACACCGCTGGAACCATTCTTCACGTAGTTTCTGGTTTGCTGCTCGCTGCATAAATTATGGAGCAGGTGGTGCACAGAATTTAGTTAGCAGGATCTAAAAATAATTTCTGCTGCCAGCGAGCACCAGCGGAGAAAGGAAACTGAGGACCAAGTCTTCGCCTTCGCTGGAAATGTTATTCTCCTCACAACGGGACAGAACTAATATTTGCTGCTTGCAAGGCAGTATCGCTTGTTATTTATGATATCGTTGGGGCAAAAGTGTTTTCATAAGTTTGATGTCTTTCGGGTCAGATACGTGCTACGTTTCCTTTTTCAGCTTGTCTGATTCTGCGGCACACCGTAATGACAATGTCATATTGCTTCTTTGAAGATAATCCAAACCTTTTAACCATAGTGCATTCTCAAAAACATAATTCAAAAACCCCCACAAGAGAGCGAAGAAACAGTCATAAATGTCTAAAGCAACTTTTCACCGGTTCATACGAAATTTATTTCATGATTGTGATGTTCTTAGGACTTGTTTCACTTAATAGAATTCACTGATTGCCTGAAAGACAGTAAGCGTTCCATTACACGAGTGTAGTACAGCGAAGCACAAGAATTGGTACGATATGCAGCGAAAGCTTGCAGGCCGGCCAGAGTGGCCAAGCGGTTCTAGGCGCTACAGTCAGGAACCGCGCGACCACTATGGTCGCAGGTTCGAATCCTGCCTCGGGCATGGATGTGTGTGATGTCCTTAGGTTAGTTAGGTTTAAGTAGTTCTAAGTTCTAGGGGACTGATGACCTCAGAAGTTAAGTCCCATAGTGCTCAGAGCCATTTTTTTTGAAAGCTTGCAGAAGCGTTGGAAAACAACTGTAGCTAATCTGCTAAAGAAAGTACATGAGTGAGGCTTTACTGTCTTCAGAACTGTGTAGATCCAAAGAAGTTTCTTTGAACTGTATAATATCCATACCTTATGCGAATGCAGAAGAAATCAATGTTGCATACTTTGACCCTTCCAGAAACGTGACGTGAGGGCCTAACTGCTAGCGATGAAAAATGCATTATTACTGACAGATACTACTGTAAAAATGTAAACAATTAAATAAAAATATCTTAATGTTAGTGAATATTAATGTTTATATTTTGATAGTTTAAGTAATTTGGATTTTGGTAAGAGATATCCCTTAAATAATGACCTCGCTTATATTTTAGTACCTGGAAGATTTCTATCGTACCGTCTCTATGTTACTATAGTGATTCATTTCCGTGATTGCATGGCAGTTCCCGAAATAGTGATACACAGTTGTAGAAGGGTTTTCATCTACTATAGATAATCAAGTGAATGGGTTTCCACAAAATTTATAACGATCACTTCTATTAATTTTAGAGATCCTCTATTCATCTTTCGTACGAATTTAATCCAAATTAACACGCCGTAATTAAGTAATATTTGCGGAAACTATACCACTGTTCCCATCACGTTAGCCCATGAGCCGAAAATTTAAATTAGTGGTACTACTAGTAGCAGTGGTGGTTGTGGTAATAGTTTGATGGAGGCAGTAAGATAAATTTTCCCATTCTACAATTTACAACCCGTCAGTCAGGCTTATACTATATTCACATCCCCAAAACACCCTCGATTAACCACAGAGTAATTTCTCTGCTACCGATTAATTTATCACAACATTTAAAGAGGATAAAAATGAGCCATTACTGTTTCAGGGCGTTTGTCACTTCTTCGAGGTCTTAAAGCTGTCTTGAAAGCAGATACAGTTTGTTCCATAACTGAAGAACCTATTTCATTAAAAGAATATATACAAGTATGGTGTTAACATTTTTATTCCTAATACAATTTAAAAAATAAAAAATGGGAACACAGTAATGAAATGCTACAATATTTATGAAGAGCATTCCAGTACATTTGTAACAGTTATCTAGGTATTGAAATTCGGGTTCCACTGCGAAATATACGGAACACTGTATCTCAAACCAATTCCTCATCCTTCAAAAGAGCAATACTTTATCGCACACTTTGTATGATCCCATGGCCGTGTTTGGTTGAGTATTTGTACTGAAGCAGCCATATAGAAAGAAGACTCATTTAGTGGATAAGTGCTCCTTAAAGTTGCTCACATTTTCTGTGAAACACATTTTCTTCATTTGCTCAACCTTTTCCGTGAACTGTTTTAATGTAATGGTTCTACGAAGTAATTACGAAAATGCAGCACCCGCGAAGGGGGCTAGCAACATAATTTCTTGAATGATGCACTCGTAATTTGTAGGTGTACATCAGTTGACATTTTTTAACTCTGGCAAGTCACTGGTCCTGGTTGTTTCAAAATAGAACCGCAGTTAGTGAAAAGGATGATGGCCATCTAAGAAGGCCAGTCATGATGATGGGAGTAAATGTTGAGGTGTGATTCTATATTAGCGACTGCTTTTTTCCTACTGGTACCTTTTACAACAGTTTCCTGTGAATAATCGCATATGAAGATATTACAACAATTTCTACATCTTCGCTGTGTCAGAGGTCAGCATTTAATGATCGCTTATTTTCTTTCACAAATATTGCGTGATTATTAAGAACGTTTGGCATAAAGAATGGCATTTCCCTTGCAAGAAAATGGCTCTGAACACTATGGGGCTTAACATCTGAGGCCATCAGTCCCCTAGAACTTAGACCTACGTAAACCTAACTAACCTAAGGACATCACACACATCCATGCCCGAGGCAGGAATCGAACCTGCGACCGTAGCGGCCCTTGTAGAATCACACACAGTTGCCATTTTGTGTGCTCTTAGACTATAGTATGCAACTTGTCCTCGCCAAATGGAATTCCAGTACACAGATTTTACTATTTCTTCCCGCAGGTCTCCAGTGCACTCGATCTCATGTAAGACAGCATCGAGAAAAAATGACAACGATTGCTCTAGTCGGAAACTCCGACTTAGCCTTCGCTTAGCCTTATCCACCGAACAAGTCAATTCTGCTCGCTCTTTCGTAGCTAAATCAACACTACAAGCCGAATCGTTATAAAGGACAGTTACTTTCTGTATACGCTTTGTTTACTGCGTAGCTAACAAACAACAGATCTTATCAACAAATTACGTGGATGACTGTGTGTCTGAACACACATTAGTTGTAATGGATTTAATGACCAAACCAAGGACTATGATGTCTGAACGATGAGATAAAAAAGATACAGACGTCTCTTCGGCACGAATTTCACGTTGCTACCCAGGTGAGAGAGGTATTAAATGCATCTGCAACGAGTATAGCCGAATCAAGGCGACGTCACTGGAGACACACAGATGTATGGGAGATTTGATACAATGGAAGTGTCTTACAATGCAGGTGTCTTGTGGCCTAATAATTGGTATTAACGGTTATCGACTGCTTTTAAATGTGTCGACGAAAAGCTGAAATTTGCAGTTAAAAGGAAAGACATAAGATTTAGATATAGGGTTCGAAGTTTAATCGGAAAAGAATAGACACCAGTAATTCAGCGAAAAAAGTCAGTAAGAATCCGAAAGCGGCAGATAATAACGGACAGGAAGTTTTTGCTGACTGTACTACAGGCTAGGAGAATCACTGACTGTGCATTTCAGTAGACACCTGCCTTCCAGCATTTGCATTTGTGGTCAGGTGTCCTTGCTGATGTCGCACGATAACTTTAACGTAGAGAGAGAACATTTGTTTGTACCTATCTTATTACGTTTATTTTCGGAATATATGTCACACAGCATTGGTTCGCTTATCGAAAATTCACCTAAGTAGGCGTAGTAAATCACACAAAAACGAATGCATAGATGAGTTTTCTTAATGTCTCTTAAAAAGCTTAGATATATTACTCACGCGCTCCTGGCAAATGCAATACAATCAGCTTTTGACAAACTATTAAAAAGCTTACCTAAATTACACACGCCCTCCTGACAGTTGCCACGAGTGCAAGTGTAACTTCGTAAACTTTTTAAGACATTATCAGATTCTGATTATGTTGCATTTAACGTTTTGCTTTTTCTACGTTTGGTATTTGAAAGAGCCTTGTATGAAAAATACTGTATATCTTTTTAAACCTACAGATTTTATATTTTTTTCTGCCAGTTGATGACGGTTGAAACAACTGAAACAGGTCGAATAAATACAATTTGTACAGTTGACTGGAAAATAAAAATGCTTTTTTATAAATATCTCTTGGCTGTAGCCAGTTACCTATTTAAATTCTTTACGCTGTCATTATGTTGCTTCAGCCCATATAACAATGTCGACCGTGAAGTCGAAAGGAACAAGGCAACGATGATGAAGATGGTTAAAATGGCTCTGAGCACTATGGGACTTAACATCTTTGGTCATCAGTCCCCTAGAACTACTTAAACCTAACTAACCTAAGGACATCACCCACATCCATGCCCGAGGCAGGATTCGAACCTGCGACCGTAGCAGTCCCGCGGTTCCGGACCGAGCGCCTAGAACCGCTAGACCACCGCGGCCGGCGATGATGAAGAATGAGAAGAACTAATCAAGTTAGAATACACACATACAGCAATCAACGTGTGGTATGAAAGCGGATGAGTAACGACCTACCCCAAATCTTCATTGGACTCGCATTCAGAAGGACGACTGTTCAAATCCTCTTCGTCATTTCCTTAAATCGCACCAGAAAATTGCCGGAATGGTTCCTTTGATAGGGCACAGCCGATTTCCTTCCTCATCCTTTCGTAATCTGAGCTCACGCTCCGTCTCCAATGATCTCGCTGTCGACAAAACGTTGGACTCTAATCACCCCTTCTTCTAAGCTAGAAACTAACGTATCCAAAGAGGAGTTCCAAGTTAATGTTATTAATGAAATTAATAAGTTCACTGACCAACATAATGCAGTTTCTTCTTCAAATCTGGAGAGAGAACAAATGTGTTGGCAGGAGCGTGTCCGTGTGATCAAATCGCACAAGTTGAGACGACAAACTGTAGAGTAATAGTTCTGTTTGATTAGATATTTATATTTATGTGTCTTTTGTGTTTCTTTGAATAATGTGTATAGTGTGTAGATTTAAAATATCAGAGAATGACCAACACCAAAAGAAGATTATTTAGAAATATGTAAGTTATAGGCTTTGTGTGTTAATTGTAAATGCTGTGTAAGATGGCTATTTCTTGATGATGTTACTGGACGTATTAATATTTGTAAAGGAAAATAATGTATTTGAAGAATTGTGGTCAATGAAACAGTTGTTAGGCACCAGTATCTGAGACTGTAAAGAAAGCACTGTGGAGCTGTAGAATTTTTGACAGTCTGTAGTGGATAGCTGTTGAGTGCAGCAGGCGGGATGTTGAGTGTACGTGTAATTCATGGAGCACTTATGGAACTGCGTCAATTGCAGATTTATAACGAGGAGGAATGATGACTCAGACCAATGGTTGGATAGCGTACTGAAATAGAAAAAGATTCTGAAACGAAGAACATGGTATTATTCGATGAGGTAAAAAGTTTATTTTTGTGAACTTGTGTTGTTGGCACCCTTCACCGTCGTCAGAGTGGATTTTTTTGATAATTGATAATTCCATTGATTGATTTTCTGAGTTAATTTACTGTAGCATGGAAGTTACTAGATTAAATGAATTTTCGTGTTAGAGTCTATGATGGTTTTATTTTGTAAGTTCCTTCGTATCTGAAATTTCAATACTTAAAGGTTGAGCCATGCGTTTCATAGGTATTGTGTCAAGATCATGAACCCAATATCCCTGGACTAACAGTAGTTAGATTTTAGTAGTAATTTTTCGCTGTTACGGAGTCTTGCTGTGTTTGTCTTTCTGCCAGAATTTGATTTTGCAAGTGAGATTAATAATGTAAGAGCTGTCAGTTTCTTTGTTTTACCAGGGCCATGTGTCAGTGCAGAAATTTTCGTGTGGTCCAGGTTATATTCTTATTTAGGTCGACATTGCATTTTGTTTTCATACACTAACGTTTTCTTTTTTTTTTTTTTTCAAAACAGATCGCACTGACCAAGTCTACTGAGCGTGAAATTATTGATTTGCTTATTTATTCCAGAATGAGATTTTCACTCTGCAGCGGAGTGAGCGCTGATATGAAACTTCCTGGCAGATTAAAACTGTGTGCCCGACCGAGACTCGAACTCGGGACCTTTGCCTTTCGCGGGCAAGTGCTCTACCAACTGAGCTACCGAAGCACGATTCACGCCCGGTCCTCACAGGTGTACTTCTGCCAGTATCTCGTCTCCTACCTTCCAACCTTCACAGAAGCTCTCCTGCGAACCATGCAGAACTGGCACTCCTGAAAGAAAGGATATTGCGGAGACATGGCTTAGCCACAGCCTGGGGAATGTTTCCAGAATGAGATTTTCACTCTGCAGAGCACTTGCCCGCGAAAGGCAAAGGTCCCGAGTTCGAGTCTCGGTCGGGCACACAGTTTTAATCTGCCAGGAAGTTGCTTATTTATTTCTTATGAATGAGATCGGTTTTCACACACACAGGACTCTTTTCCATTTAATGTACATTTAGGTTGTAGGTTCACATTCTCAGGTTTGTATTAACGATAGCACAAACACACACACACACACACACACACACACACACACACACACAATAAAGGCAACTCACTTACAGCTGTCCCAAAATTAAATATTAGTAAAACGTTAGAGAGAATCGCGGACTCAGAGGCTATGTAAGCTACGGGAAATCGGTACACGTTGTTAAGTCTGCGCCAATCTGAATGAGTGGTTAGATGTGGTGAGCCTGTGAAACGCATAACTGATGTCTACTACGAGGCTGCCTAGCGTCACCTGGCAAATATTTTCGACTACTTCTGACGTTCCCGAACTTATTGTTGGTTTCTGAGTTAGAAAATCTCGTGTGAATTTCCGATTTTGTTCGATAGGGAATTATGTAGCCTTCCGCAGTTAGAATACTGACGATAGTTTGGAACGTGAACTTCTGTTTCGTTTAGTTATGTGGCTACAGAAGTTTTACTCGGTTAACAGCATTTCTTTATGTTTACTTCTGTTACGTTAACGCGCTTTGTTATTCAGTAGCACCTCCCCGTCAGCTTAACATAGAACTGACCGCCACCAGCGCTTTACCCTCGCAACAACCAAGTACAGTATATGTAAATTTCGTGTACTGGTGTATTTGGACATTCAAGTTATGTTACCCGTTGTATTAATATATTCATTTCCTAAAATTCTAACAATGAATGGGATCGCGTAATATTCCGTATGTTCATTCTCGGCTCCAACTAGTTTTATATTGGTGAGTGTCTTAGATAAGGTTTATAGCGTCATAAGGACTTCTAGTACTTTTAGTCCTTCATCTAAGTTCAATTTGCCCACGGATACATATGTAGACTCAACTTCTTAATTAATTTCTCGCTTCCTAATTCTGATTCTTGCTTGATTTTTTGCTTCTCAGGTTTTTTATCTCTGTATTAGCTGCGCTGGTTAATTTATTATAATTCTCGGATGGGCGCCCTACTGATGGTGTCTTATTTTATACTTCTCCTATTCTATTTTAACATATTCATTATATCTGACTCCGTCATCCCTTGCACTATTCGTTCGAGTACTCTACTGGTTATTATTTGTTGGCTACTTCCGCTCTTCTTGGGGTTGGATTTGTGACTACGAATATCGTGGCGTCTCCGTGTGCCAATCTATGTGACACTATTGGAAGTACTTTGCATTTAGGTTCATACTTATTGGCTTTTCTTAATTTTTTAATTATATAATTTACAAAATGCTTTCCTTTCGATATAGTATCACCGGAAAATGTTGCGTTAACAAAGCAGTACCTATCAAGCGAATAAATCGTCAATTAACAACTGTTTTGCCGTTTTATTCAAGCTCGACTTACCACGAATTTCAGCGGCTGTGGCTGCTCATGTTAGAAACCTGAGTTTAGAGATTCTGTATGTACTCCTTAATTTCTAAATCAGCTGCACGCCAATTCAGTTCTGAATTTCGTAGTGCGATTCTCATTCATACCAGGGAACTTATAGTGGGTACCTTGACTCATGTCAACTATGTACTGAATACTGAATAAATGCTATTCAAGTCCAGATTTCATTCAGTGAAGTCTTGTGACCTTTTTTATATAACAAGTAATTATTACATTTCATAAACCGTCTTTGAGCAGTTTTCTGATTTGAAACGAGGTATAGGTGTGGAATTCATCGTCAGACTTACAATATGAGCCATGTTATACTCAAACTTGCCCGAATCCTCGTTCATGTTAGTAGGGTGAATTCTTTT
This sequence comes from Schistocerca serialis cubense, assembly GCF_023864345.2. Lineage (NCBI taxonomy): Eukaryota > Metazoa > Arthropoda > Insecta > Orthoptera > Acrididae > Schistocerca > Schistocerca serialis. Next base: position 444,905,213 of record NC_064642.1, on the reverse strand, counting down.
CAATGATTTCCGCTTCATTAGTTTAACCCTTTCGTGACCAGTGGGACATGTGTGTCACACACACACACACACACATTTATTTCCCTGAGTTCACAGGATATGAAGTACCATATCTGTGTTGTGCTGCGGCCTAGCGTTAAATATACCAACTGTTTGGAGCTAATAGCAGGCTCATTAGATGGCCCTTAATACGCGAGATACCGCTTTTGTTAGCAGTTGTGCATTGTGTGCCTAGTATTTTGACAGTTTTACGTAATTTTTTACTGTTTGCAGTAGATCAACTCAGTAAAGGTATTGTCTCCTTTTTTACACTATTTGTTTGACATATACTCATTTGTGCACGTAGTTATTAATAAACACTTTTAAATTTGCTTAGCCGTTTTTTTCTTATGACCAGTGTGTGTAGAGAGCGTGTATTTGTGTCATTTGATATTTATTGCTAACTTTTTGCGTTCACATAGTTTACACGTTGCTGCAATTTTATTTTCTTTCCCTTCATTTCATATGAAATGAAAACTCCACAAACTCCTCGTGTGTTTTTTTCGGATGAATGCATAATGTGACCATTTATTTATTTTTGTCAGAGCGGGCTGCTAGCAGAATTTAGGAAAAAAACTTGTTTTACTATTTATAATTTATTCAAAAACAAGGACATGATAACAGTGTATTAATTATATATAATTTGAATTAATGAACATTATATTGCAGTCGCAGACGCTTTTGTTTTATATTTGTCGGCGGAGGAAATCAGTTTCAAAATGTCGAGTCTTAGGTTTCAAGCAAGAATGAAGCTTATCACATGATTTGTTGATGTTAATCTTGCTAATCAAAATGGATTCAAACCCGCGAGACTTATCTGTGTTTCGTCACTTGTCCACATCTTATTCATTAGAGGAAAAGCTCTTTCGACAGGTACGTTACTTCCAGGAAAATGTGTGAAAAAGCCCACCCAACGGTCTTCAGTAACAACATTTTTAGCGTTTTTTCTTATGTGGCGTACCTGGAAAAAAGTGAAAACTCATCGAATACTTCCGTATGTTGAACGCTGGTAAGAGATCCTTGTGTAGTCAACAAATCGGTCACATTCTGTATTTATTCCCAGGTAGGTAGTTTTGTCAAAATTTCCCATTCAAACACTTCTAAGTCTGCATTGAACTGACACCACTGATCCAAGTACTTTTTGCTAGTCTTGTAAACTTCAACTGCCGCAGTTTCTACATCCTGAACAACAGCGGCCGTTTCTTGTTGTTCTGACTTTATAGACTACGGGCGGTGTGAGGAAGAAAATGTGAACTGTTTTTACGTACCAAGTTATCTCGCTTATTTTGCTTTGTGGATTCTACAGCAGACACGCATCATGATTCAAGTTTTAACAGCGTTTGACGGAAAGTCGCTGCCTGTGCATGCCAAAGGTATAACCATAATTCGGAGGTGGGATTTTGGAAAAATGTTTTTAAGATATTTGGTAATTTATCGACGCTCAGAAAATAGCTTTTTAAGGGCTCAAATATTTTTAAAATTCTTTCAAGCGCCGGCATTAACTCGAGCCACCTGGTTTTGCTACAGCCCAGCAATTTCTGATTCTCTGTGTCATTGGAAGCACAGAAATCATTGAGAGGTCCCGCTCGATCACAGTACATGTAAAAAAAAAAATGAGTAAATTTTCACAGTGATACATTTTCGGAAGGAGACAATGTGAAGCTGTTTCGATCGCGTTGTGAACCGTATGGGCTTCACATCCAATCCGAATGAGTTGCCTTCCGAGTGACAGATTTAATCTTGCGTAAACGTTATTACTTCCTTTTCCATTCTTTTCTCCAAAATTGCAGTTAGTACTATCTCCACAAAATGCCACAGTTTTCTTATTTAAATCATTGCATTATAATATCTCTTTCAAATAGTCGGCAACAATATACTATGTTTCACCAGTCTGCTCTCGAAACTCTAAAATCTTGACTTTTACCTTTCATAAGGTAAGAAAACATCGAATCAAAAAAGGGGTAATTTTACTGAGTCATGATCTGAATCATTCGTTAATACAGATATGCAGTGGGCGTCACAAAGGTGCTCTTTCAATTCATCCATCACCATAGGTGTGAGGACGTTTATAACAACAGCCTGGGATTTTGTAACAGAAAAACAAAATTTTTTTTTGTCTAAACATGTTTGAATTAAATTAGAGGCACAGTCACTTGAACGAAAGGTGTAGTGTTCTTGAACCGTGTGATACGCCAACGCACCTTCTGCTGCAGCTGTATCCAAATCCTTCAAGTAGGTAAATCGATTTTTTGAAGAAAAAAAAGCATTGATGAGCTGGAAGCAGCAGCTTGATCGAGAAGCCTGTGCTTTCCCGATTTTTAAATGTTCCTCAATATCGCTGGAACCGCTATGACCAACATTAAAAGCAGTACGACACTTTTCACACGTAACGTCTGATGCAACACTCCTTGGTTTTTATAAATGGATACTTATTTTACAAAATAGTGTTAATTGTAGACTGGCGTTTAGGCATTTTTCTAAACGTTGAATGAGTTGTTTCATTGTGCATGTGCGCCCGGACATTCCAACACAAATTAAAACAAAACAATGTCGTCCCAAGTGACGTTCGCACCTTCGCAGTCTGACGTTGGTCGTGTAGAGCAGCAGCGTCTGTCTCGCTCTATTCTACACGCTGCGCGCGCTGCCGCCTTCACACGCCCGTTTCGAATGTACTGAATATACGCAGGTAGGGGGTAAGTCTAATCAATTATCGTTTGGTCTGTTTGCGAAAGTGGGACATTTTTGCTCTGGGTGGGAACAACAGGACAGACAGCCTGAAAGCGGGACTGTCCGCCAAAAGCGGGATGTACGGTCACGTTATGAATGCTTTGCCTTTCCTTTCTCTTCCAATTGCTTTAGAAAAGCAAGGTGAGAAGACAGTTGTTCACATTTGCTTCCATTATTACAGTTCCAGATGATGAAACTGTTTACTATTGCAATGTCCGAAAGCAAATAATACAACTCGACCATTTGAGTGACCTTCGGTCAATAGATTATCTCTCTCTCTCCGCTGGTCGAACCCCTCTCAACAGTTCGCTTTACAGCTGTGTACTCTGCTGTGGATGCATGTTGGGTATAGTTCAGGTTGCACCTCTATTTTTTCTTATGACGAATCTTCCATCTTTCGGCTGGTGAGCAGTTGACAAGGCTATAACTGGATTATTATCATGGATTCTGACGTAATAACGGTTTTTACTTTCTTCCTTTTACAGTTCCTAGGCAAGGTGGAAGGAGTATATGGAGGGTCTATACAAGGGCGATGTACTTGAGGACAATATTATGGAAATGGAAGAGGATGTAGATGAAGATAAAATGGGAGATATGATACTGCGTGAAGAGCTTGACAGAGCACTGAAAGACCTGAGTCGAAACAAGGCCCTGGGAGTAGATAACATTCCATTATAACTACTGACGGCCTTGGGAGAGCCAGTCCTGACAAAACTCTACCAACTGGTGAGCAAGATGTATGAGACAGGCGAAATACCCTCAGACTTCAAGAAGAATATAATAATTCCAATCCCAAAGAAAGCAGGTGCTGACAGATGTGAAAATTAACGAACTATCAGTTTAATAAGTCACAGCTGCAAAATACTAACACGAATTCTTTACAGACGAATGGAAAAACTGGTAGTAACCGACCTCGGGGAAGATCAGTTTGGATTCCGTAGAAATGTTGAAACACGTGAGGGGATACTGACCCTACGACTTGTCTTAGAAAATAGATTAGGGAAAGGCAAACCTACGTTTCTAGCATTTGTAGACTTAGAAAAGCTTTTGACAATGTTGACTGGAGTACTCTCTTTCCAAAATCTAAGGGTGGCAGGGGTAAAATACAGGGATCGAAAGGCAATTTACAATTTGCACAGAAACCAGTTGGGAGTTATAAGAGTCGAGGGGCATGAAAGGGAAGCAGTGGTTGGGAAGGGAGTGAGACAGGGTTGTAGCCTCTCCCCGATGTTAATCAATCTGTATATGGAGAGAGCAGTAAAGGAAACAAAAGAAAAATTCGGAGTAGGTATTAAAATCCATGGAGAAGAAATAAAAAGTTTGAGGTTCGCCGATGACATTTTAATTCTGTCAGTGACAGCAAAGGACTTGGAAGAGCAGTCGAACGGAATGGACAGTGTCTTTAAAGGAGGATATAAGATGAACATCAACAAAAGCAAAACGAGGATAATGGAATTTAGTCGAATTAAGTCGGGTGATGCTGAGGGAATTAGATTAGCAAATGAGACACTTAAAGTAGTAAAGGAGTTTTGCTATTTGGGGAGAAAAATAACTGATGATGGTTGAAGTAGAGAAGATATAAAATGTAGACTGGCAATGGCAAGGAAAGCGTTACGGAAGAAGAGAAATTTGTTAACATCGAGTATAGATTTAAGTATCAGGAAGTCGTTTCTGAAAGTATTTGTATGGAAGTGAAACATGGACAATAAATAGTTTGGACAAGAAGGGAATAGAAGCTTTCGGAATGTGGTGCTACAGAAGAATGCTGAAGATTAGATGGGTAGATCACATAACTAATGAGGAGGTATTGAATAGAATTGGGGAGAAGAGGAGTTTGTTGCACAACTTGACAAGAAGAAGGGACCGGTTGGTAGGACAAGTTCTGAGGCATCAAGGGATCACAAATTTAGCATTGAAGGGCAGCGCAGAGGGTAAAAATCGTAGAGGGAGACCAAGAGATGAATGCACTAAGCAGATTCAGAAGGATGTAGGTTGCAGTAAGTACTGGGAGATGAAGAAGCTTGCACAGGATAGAATAGCATGGAGAGTTGCATCAAACCAGTCTCAGGACTGAAGACCACAACAACAACATCAGCAACAACAGTCTCTAGGGGAAAAATATTACATGGGACGTATATGTCTCGCTGGACTCGAGGGGGGAATAAATTTAGGGGACCATTTTTTCCTTCTCGAGTCGAGCGGGACGTATAAAACTATAAACAGAAATCGAGATTTACAAACATGGCCTCACGTAGCATTCATTCCAAATACACAAAACCAATTTTCAGACTAATAAGCAAATTTTAATTAATTCCGTCACGAAAGGTTAACCAAACCACCAGGGGAGCCATATAACGATTTAGCTGAAATGCTTAAAACGTGTAATAACACCTTGGTATAAGGCTGTAGAATATTGTGTGGTGAGCGGAATAGGTTACAAATAGTGGAAAATGCAGCAACTGTGAAGTAAACCGGCAAGCGGTTCTGAGGGCTGCCTCTATCAAACTGCTGCCCCCAGACTGACACTGAATCCCTGTGGACGAGCCACCAACGGAACACGCGATTGCCCGTTCTGCCGAGGGCGTACGGCGTCGACGGGACGGTAAATCAGGCGGGCCGAAATCACGCGTATCCGGTGGCGACAGGTAGCGCTCCGGTAATTGTTAGGGGGTGCAGCGGCAGTTGCGGTGGCCGGACATTGTAACGGCAGATGAGCCTAGCCTGTCGATGACCGGCATTATGGGCACAACTCTAGTGTTACATCACCACGATCGTTTGATTTTCGTATTAACAACGATTATTTTCTAAGACGACAGGGCAGAAAAGGGGTAACATCACTAACTTGTCAAAGCAGTTTTACGCTCCTTTCGCGTTTCGAAGGTTCTGTGTATTACAGGCTACAAATGCTTTACGGAAGAGGGAGGCTGATCAGGGAAATACGGATTGTGCAGTCAAGGCAGAACTGACGCAACCCAGCGCCTACTGGGAGAAGAAAGCAATGACAATAAGTGGACGCTCTTTCTTGGTCGCAAGTGTCTTAATTTATTTTGAGTCTTGCTTCTATTACCTAGCGCAACGTCAGGACTGTGTCGCTAGTTCCTTTACCTTTCCGAAAGACAAACTGACCTTTTTTTTTTCTAACGGCTCCTCAACTTTATTATCCATTCTTCTGTATATTATTCTCATCAATAGCTTGGATACACAAGGATTAAGATGATAGTGCGATACTTCTTGCACGTATCTGTTCTTGATACATTCTGGATAGTGTGGATAATATTTATTTTAAAAGTTTCGGTGACGTTTTTCTATTCTCATAGATCCTACGCACAAACTTGAGTACTCGTTTGGTTGCCGCTTCCTAATGACTTTAGAAATTCCGAATGAGTATTGTCTATTGCTTCTGCTTTAACACCGAAGATATTCCAAAACTCTGCCAAATTCTGACTCTAGTACTCGATCCCCTATGCCATCCGTATCAACTCGCATTTCTATTTCTATAACATCAGACAAGTCCTCCCCTCGCAAGGGCCGTTTAGTGTACCCTTTCCACCTATCCGCTCTCTCCTATGCATTTAGAAAATGGAATTTCAAATGCACTCTTAATGTTGACTTTCTTTCGAACAATTTAATCATAGACTGCTTTGATTTTTCTAAATTCTGAATCAGTCCTTCCGACGACCATTTCCACTTCGATTACTTCGCATTTTACCTGCATCCATTTTGTCACCGCTTCCTTGCACTTCCATTTTATTTGATGCAGAAGTGACTTATATTGCTAAATTCCTGTCTTTGGTAAAAACTTTGAAGCTTCCTTCTTTCGATAGTCAATTCTCATAGCCAATGTGTCTTCGCAGTTACCTTTCTTACACCAGTATTCGTCTGTCCACCTCCTGTGACTGCCGTTTTTAGGGGTGTCCATTCGCACAGTGATATAAGTTGTTAAAGTATTTGCAGCCTTAGAGAACTCCAAGTCAATCTCATCATTCCTCAGTACGTCACTGGCTAATTTCTTTCCATACTGATTATTCTGGTACACCTTACAGCTGCGTTTTGAACCTGTGATTAACCATAATATACTAATGTAGCAAGAGTTCTCCCCTGTCTCCGGGCCTTTTCCCAGTATACCTCTCTGTCTTGTGATTTCTGGACAGTATATTCGCTATTAATAATTGAAATGTTTTGCATAACTAATTAATTTTACTCGCTTCTCATTCCTTCTACCAAGTCATATCCTCCCGTAACTTTGTCTTCTGTCTCTTCCCATACTGTCAGGTTCGATCCTCTATGATTGTTAGATTAGCACCTCCTTTACATACTGGAATACCTGTTCAGTATCTTGCTTGTAATATCGGCACGTATTTATTTTTGTCGTCAGTCTTCTAACTGGTTTAATGCGGCCCGCCACGAAATCTTCTCCAATGCTAGCCTCTTCATCTCAGAGTAAGACTTGCAAACTACGTCCTCAATTATTTGCTGGATGTATTCCAATCTTTGCCTTCCTCTACAGTTTTTGCCCTCTACAGCTCCCTCTAAGTACCATGAAAGTCATTCCCTCATGTCTTAACAGTTGTCCTATCATTCCGTCCCTTCTCCTCATCAGTGTTTTGCACATTTTTCTTTCCTCTCCGATTCTGCGCAGAACCTCCTCATTCCTTACTTTATTAACCCACCTAATTTTCAACATTCGTCTGTAGCACCACATCTCAAATGCTTCGATTCACTTCTGTTCCAATTTTTCCATAGTCCATGTTTCACTACCACACAATGCTGTACTCCAGACGTACATTCACAGAAATTTCTTCCTCAAATTAAGACCGATATTTGATATTAGTAGACTTCTCTTGGCCAGGAAGCCCTTTTTTCCATTGCTAGTCTGCTTTTGATGTCCTCCTTGCTCCGTCCGTCATTCGTTATTTTACTGCTTAAGTAGCAGATGTCCTTAACTTCATCTACCCTGAGACCATCAGTCCTGCTGTTAAGTTTCTCGCTGTTTCTCACTTCTGCTACTTCTCCTTGCTTTCGTCTTTCTTCGATTTACTCTCCATCCAAACTATGTGCTCATTAGACTGTTCACCCCGTTCAGCAGATCATGTAATTCTTCCTCACTTTCACTCAGGATAGCAATGTCAACAGCAAATCGTATCATTGATATCCTTTCACCTTGAGTTTAAAATTCCACTCCTGAATCTTTCTTTTATTTCTATCATTGCTTCCTCGATACAGAGATTGAACAGTAGGGGCGAAGGCTACATCCTTGTCTTACACCCTTTTTAATACAAGCACTTCATTCCTGGTCGTCCACTCTTGTTATTCCCTCTTGGCTGTTGTACATATTGTATATGACCCGTCTCTCCCTACGGCTTACCACTACTTTTCTCAGAATTTCGAACATCTTGCACCATTTTACATTGTCGACCGCTTTTTCAGATCGACAAATCCTATAATTTTGTTTTGATTTTTCTTTAGTCTTGCTTCCATTATTAACCGCAACGTCATAATTGCCTCTCTCGTTCCTTTACCTTTCCTAAAGCCAAACTTATCGTCATCTAGCGCATCCTTAATTTTCTTTTCCATTCGTCTTTATATGATTCCTGTCAGAAACTTGGATGCATGAGCTGTTAAGCTGATTGTGCGATAATTCTCGCACTTGTCAGCTTTTGATGTCATCGGAATTGTGCGGATGATGCTTTTCCGAAACTCTGATGGTATGTCGCCAGACTCATACATTCTACACACCATCGTGAATAGTCCTTCTGCTGCCACTTCCCCCAATGATTTTAGAAATTCTGATGGAATGTTATCTATCACTTCTGCCTTATTTGATCTTAAGTCCTCCAAAGCTCTCTTAAATTCTGATACTAAAACCTGATCCCCTATCTCTTCTAAATAGACTCCTATTTCAGCTTCTATCACATCAGACAAATCTTCCCCCTCATAGAGCCTTTCAACGTATTCTTTCCATCCATCCGCTCTCTCCTCTGTATTTAACAGTGGGATACCTGTTGCACTCTTAACGTTACCACCCTTGCTTTTAATGTCACCGAATGTTGTTTTTACTTTCCTGTATACTGAGTCTGTCCTTCAGACAATCATCTCTTTTACGATGTCTTCACATTTTTGCTATAGCCACTTCCCTTTGCTTCCCCGCACTTCCTATTTGTTTCATTCCTCAGCGTCTTGTATTTCTCTATTCCTAAGTTTCCCGGAACACTTTTGTACTTCCTCTTTCATCGATCAGTTGAAGTATTTCTTCTTTTAATCCATCGTTTCTTCGCAGTTACCTTCTTTGTACCTATGTTTTCTTTCCCAACTTCTGTGATGGCCCTTTTTGGAGATGTCAATTCCTCTTCAACCGTGTCTCGTCATTCCATAGTACTTCCGTATCCCATTTCTTAGCGTACTGATCCTTCCTGACTGATGTCTTAAACTTCAGCCTACTCTTCATCAATACTATATTGCGATCTGGGTCAGCACCTGCTCCTGGGTACGCCTTACAATCCAGTATCTGATTTCGGAATCTCTGTTTAACCATGATTTAATCTAACTGAAATCTTCCCGTATCACGCGACCTTTTCCAAGTATACCTCCTCCTCTTGTGATTCTTGAACAGAGTATTCGCTATTTCTAACTGTAACTTAATACAGAACTCAATTAGTCTTCCTCCTCTCATTCCTTGTCCCAAGCCCATATTCTCCTGTAACCTTTTCTTCTACTTCTACACGTATATCTGCCTCTTTGCTGTCGACTCTGATTAGAAGAACGATGTGAAGGAACTGTTCACAAAAACTCACTGTTTGGCCTCTTTCCCTATTCATACTGAATTCTCTTCCTGTTTCACCATTTTTTGCTGATGGTGCTATTATCCTGCATTTATCTGGCCTGAAAACCTTATCTACCTTCCATTTCACTTCAGTGACCCCCAAGGTAGTATGATTCTTTACAGTTCCCTTTTCAGATTTCCTAGCTTTCTTACCATGCTCAGACTTCTTAACTGCCACGCTCCGACTCTTGGGATGTTACCTCCCCATTAGCTATGCAATCCCCTTCACAGTCCCCTCCTTAAAATCTTAATGGAAGACAAATGCGGAACCTTTTGCCAATGAAGAGATCGTCGAAACTTTATCAATTACAGGCCATACGTCCCGTGGATTCATATTAGATCTTTTAATGCCTGCTGCATCCTCATCCCTTAGATTACTTTTGTTTCTTCCGCCCGTCGCTCTTCCGCTCTCTTTATAAAGGTTGCTGGCAGAAAGGACGCGAATCCCTATACCAGCAGTCTACAGCGGCATAGCAATATTAATCACAAAGGTACTGATACCATCTCAGCTTTTTCAAACCATTTATTTTAAAGAGATAAACTGTGTGTCCTTCTCCGGTGTTCGAAAGGTAGCTTCAGAGTAACTGCAGTATTAAGAAGATTTTTCTGTTTTAAGAGTCAAACATGAGGAAGGTAAATAGGGAAGAAACGATACTGCAGTGCTTGTGTTATTCAGAAATACGATGCAGTGTTCTTTCGGAGTGGCATGCATGTCCGACGGAACAATGCACCGTACTTCCGAACCACACAGGCACTGCAATATCTTGTTTATCCGCCACACCTGGCAAGCGATTATCATTTGAAATACACGATGTGATCAAAAGTATCTGGACACCTAGCTGAAAATGACTTACAATTTCGTGGCGCCCTCCATCGTTAATACTGGAATTCAGTAAGTTTTTGGTCCACCCTTAGCCTTGATGACAGCTTCCACTGTCGCAGGCATACGTTCAATCAGGTTTCTTGGGGAATGGCAGCCCATTCATCACGGAGTGCTGCACTGAGGAGAGGTATCGATGTCGGTCGGTGAGGCCTGGCACGAAGTCGGCGTTCCAAAAGATACGAAAGGTGTTCTGTAGGATTCAGGTCAGGACTCTGTGCAGGCCAGTACATTACAGGGATGTTACCGTCGTGTAACCACTCCGCCACAGGCCGTGCATTATGAACTGGTGCCCGATCGTGTTGAAAGATTCAGTCGCCATCCTCGAATTGCTCTTCAACAGTGGGAAGCAAGACGATGGTTAAAACATCAATATAGGTCTGTGCTGTCATAGTGCCACGCAAAACAACAAGGGCTGCAAGCCCCTCCATGAAAATCACGACTACACCTTAACACCACCGCCTCCGAATATTACTGTTGTCACTACACACGCTGGCAGATGATGCTCACCGGGTATGCGCCGCACCCACACCCTGCCGTCGGATTGCCACACTGTGTACCGTGATTCGTCACTCCACATAACGTTTTTCCACTGTTCAATCGTCCAATGTTTACGCTGCCTACATCAAGCAAGACGACGTTTTGCACTTACCGGCGCGATGTGTGGCTTATGAGCAGCCGCTCGACCATGAAATCCAAGTTTTCTCATCTCGCGCCTAATTCTCATAGTACTTGCAGTGGATCCTGATGCAGTTTGGAATTCCTGTGTGATGGTCTGGATAGATGTTTGCCTATTACACATTACGACCCTCTTCAACTGTCAGCGGTCTCTGTCACTCAACAGACGAGGTCGGCCTGTTCGCTTTTGTGCTATACGTGTCCCTTCACGTTTGCACTTCACTGTCACTTCGGAAACAGTGGACCTCGGGATGTTTAGGAGTGTGGAAACCTCGCGTATAGACGTATGACACAAGTGACACCCAATCACCTGACCACGTTCGAAGTCCGCGAGTTCCGCGGGCGCCCATTCTGCTCTCTCTGCTAATGACTACTAAGGTCGCTGGTGTGGAGTACATGGCAGTAGGTGGCAGCACAATGCACCTAATATGAAAAACGTATGTTTTGGGGGGGTGTCCGGATACTTTTGATCACATAGTGTATCACCCTATATGGGAATATACATAATGGGTGTGCGAATGCAGGTTGTAGACTTTCGTTCACAACAAATGGAAGTCTGAGTAGGGTCACGTGGCGTGCTTGAATAGCCTAGTGGTAAGGCGGCCTGTCGCGATAACTGGGAAATCCGGGTTCGAGTCCCTCTGGGACACAAATTTTCATTGTCATAATTTCACTTTACAACTGATGATTGTTTATATTTGCAATTGCAAATACGTTTCGTGTAAACATAGGTGTCAGAAGATTGTGGAAAAAATGTTAACATCAAATTGGCTAAAAACTCCGACAACTGAGATAATCAAAATGATTATCAACTCTTACTCTGCACTTTTCTCACTAATAGTACTATAAGCTGAGGTAACTGTAGTCATGGGATACGTTACAATATCGTATAGGTCCTCCTTTTGCCAGGAGCAGTGCACTCGTCGTAGCATGGACTCAACAAGTCATTGGAAGTCCCCTGCAGATATACTGAGCCATGCTGTCTCCACAGCCGTCTGTAACCGCGAAAGTGTAGCCGGTACAGGTGAGGTTTCGACTATGTACCATGACTGTTCGACAGGATTCATTTACAATGATCTGGGTGGCCAAATCATTCGCTCTAATTGTGCAAAATGTTCTTCAAACCAGCTGCGAACAATTGTGGCCTGGTGACAATGCGTATTTTCATTCACAAAAATTTCATCGTTGTTTGGTAACATGATGATGAATGGCTGCAAATGGTTTCCAAGCAGCCGAACATAACAATATCCGGTCAAAGATTTGTTGAGTTGGACCGTAGCATCCAGTTAATTCCACGTAATCACAATTATGGAGCCACCACTAGTTTTCGCAGTGCCTCAGTGACAACTTGGTTGCATGATTTCGTGGGGTCTGCGCCGCACTCGAACCCTACCACCAGCTCTTACTAATCATCTGACGAGGCCGCTTTTTTCGGTCATAAAGGGTCACGAGCCCAGAAGAGGCGCTTCAGGTTTGTCAGGAAAGGCACTCGCGTCGATAGTTTGCTGCCATAACTCATTAAAGCCAAATTTCGCAGCGCTGTCCTAACGGATACGTACGTCGTACGCTCTACATTGATTTCTGAGGTTATTTCAAGCAGTGCTGCTAGTCGGCTACCACTGACAACTCTACGCTACGCCGCTGCTCTCGACAGTTAACTGAAAGCTTTCGGTCACTGCGTTGTCCATGGTGGAAGGTCATGCCTAAAACTCGGTGCTCCCGGCATGTTCTTGACACTGTGGATCTCGGAATATTGATTCGCTTACTATTTCTGAAATGGAACATTTCATGCGTCTAACTCAAATCACCGTTCCGATTTTGTTAATTCCCGTCGTGCGATCATGATCAAGTCGAAAACATTTTCACATGTATCACCTGAGTGCAAATGACAGATCCGCCAATGAAACTCCGAGAATTTTACTACTGATAATGGGCAAGTAGTTACTGTACTACATTAAGAACAATAATTTGTAAATTGTACGAGGGTTGGAACTTTAATAGTGGCAACTTTTTTTTTACAGGTCATACAAAATAGATACATGTTTCAAAGCTTTACTGGCCTTCAAAGTAGTCAGCAGCATTGTGTATAACCCGTTGCCAGCGATGTGGAAGTCGTAGGATACTCTTAGCAGTGCCACTTGTGTTGACAGTTCGAGCGGCGCGGTCTATTCCTCGACGAATTTGTAGCAGTTCTGAAACGAATGCCGTGAAGTGTTTCCTTCAGTTTAGAAATCGAATTGAATTCACGAGGGCTTAAGTCAGGGGAGTGCAGTAGGTGGTACAGCACTTAGCAGCCCCATCAGCCAAACAAATCAGTAACAGCTTGCACTATACGTGCTTGGGCATTGCCCTGCAAAATGATGGTCAGGTCCTGCAGAAAGTGTCATCACTTCTGTCTCTGCGCTGTTCATTTTTGGAACACAACCTACGATCAGCTTAGGGACAGAAGTGATGACACTGACCTAAGCCCAAGTGAGTTCAACTCAATTTCTAAACTGAAGGAAACACTTCACGGCATTCACTTCAGATGGACCACACCTCTCGAACTGTCAACACAACTGGCACTGCTAAGAGTATCCTACGACTTCCACATCGCTGGCAACAGGTTATACACAATGCTGGTGAATACTTCGAAAGTCAGTAAAACTTTGAAACATGTTTCTATTTTGTACCAGCTGTAAATAAATCGTTGCCACTATTAAAATTCCAATCCTTGTATTTGCAGAACCATGATTTAAAAAAACTTATTTACAAAAGTGAAATTTTTGTAATTATTTTCTTTATCTACTTGGCCACATCGCTTCTAACATTTTATTTAGTATTTAAATGACGCACTCATGTTCAATTTAATGTAGTAGGCACTAGCGACTAAAACTTAAGGACGAAAGTGACTTTCGTGTGATGTATCACTGTCAAGTAACTTAGCTCATGAAACGTGGACCATACATAGAAAGAACTGTAAAATATAGACCAGAAGGAAGATAACTGAAAGAGATATGCAATGAACCGAACAGACACTACACTTTTATTCAAACACAATAATTGCACTGTAATCACAGCTACTTATGATGCTCCCCTAGACGTGACAAAAGGTGTGACATGATTCTTAAAAGTGTGTGTGATCCCCAACGACTGCAGTGCTTGCTATGCAAAGTGCTCCCGAGCTGGCTGCAAGATCCATAAAGAGTTGTTATGGCAGGACGTTCCATCCTTCTACCAAAGCGGTTAATATCTACTGGACGGTCTTTGGTGCATGTGAACGCGCCGCAGTACGTGCCCCATCACATCCCATCCGTGCTCGAAGGGATTTAAGGAGACGGAATGGAGAGACAAGTCCATTCGCCGAATACACATCCTCTCGTTCCAAGAGCTCCGCCATCTAGGCTGTTCGGATGCGCTCGCACTCTGCCATCCATAAAAATGTAGTACAGGCAGAATGCACAGTGGCGAGGAGTGCAGTGTCACGGTAACTTTGCTCGGTGAATGTACCGTGTTTAAAGATTTGGAGGTCAGTACACTCATGAAACATTGTGCCCCCCCCCCCCCCCCCACAGCATATCGAACACTACCGTTTTGATGGTCCAGGTGATATGGTTGGGCATAATGGAGGCGGAATGTTGCCTGGGCGCACTGACCTCCAAATCTTCGAAGACGGTCACTCACCAGTCAACGCTATTCTTACACTGTACTCCTTCCTCTGCGCGTCGTTTCAGGGGTGCATTCTGCCCAGACTTCAATTTTACGCGTGACAGTGAGTGACCATATCGAACTACGTAGGTAGAGGAGCTCTTCGAACTTGAGGATATTCGGCGAATGGACCCGCCTGACGTTTCCGTCGACGCAAATCCTGTCGAGCACCAGTGGGTTGCGTTTGGGAGACACACTGCTGTACGCCCGCATGCACCAAAGACCACACAGAAGTTGTTAACCCCGGTAGCGGACGAATGCAACACCTCAAATTCAACGCCTCACCACATAATTAGTCCTTAACAGTCTTGTATGCAGCACGAGGGCTCGTTGGAGAACATGCCGTCCGTGGTAAGCACAAACCTTGTTAAGAACCATGTCCTGCCTTGTCCAGGACTCGTCATGAATCGCAGTGGATTCACTACAATTACACAGGTCTGCAAAAAATATTTTTTGAAAGTTGTTCGAAATTTGATAACTGACTTTTCCAAGGGTGAGTCAAATTAAAACCTTAAATTTGCAACAACAACTCGAAATTTCGCGCTGTTATTGTGTAAGTTGGTAAGCGGGCTACAAACAGCGTGCAGAATGGCCTGTAGGTGGCAGCACAGCGCAGATGCACACATACCGTCGCAGTATCAGTATAAAGATGACCGCCCCACTCGCGACTTGCACCAGGGAAGAACAGCGTTCTGTTATTCGGTTTTTGCGTAGTGAAGCTGTGAAATATATTGAAATTCATCGACGAATCAAGGTTCAGTATGGTGATGCATGTTTGTCACAGCAGCAAGTCAATTAATAGAATATGAAGTTCGCAAATGGTGTGACTTCAGTGGAAGATGCTCCTCGTCCAGGCCAGGCACAACGAGTTGTGACTCCACAGAACATTTCAGCAGTTGAAGCCATAGTGAAGGAAAATCACCGAGTGACACTGAATGACACTGCAGCATGTTTACATATTGGTCATGGGTCAGCACACAACACTGTGCATGATGTGCTCCAGTTTCACAGAGTGTCTGCATGAAGGGTGCCACGGCAGCTGACTCCTGAAAAGACAAAACGACATGTTGATGCTTGTGAAGAACTTCTTCGGCACTTTGAACGAGAAGGTGATGGCTTCCTTGCAAGAATCGTTACTAGGGACGAAACCTGGTTTCACTCCCACCAACCGGAAACGAAGAGAGCGAGCAAGGAATGGAGCCATTCCTCATCACCAAGTGATTTCCATGTGCTTGGACCACTCAAAGACGCAATTGGAGGAAAGAAGTTCCGTTCCGATGAAGAGGTACGCCACGCAGTGCATGAGGGGTTGCGCGGACTACCAAAATAATTTTTTTCTAAAGGAATTTACGCACTTTGTAAGCGCTGGAGGACTTGCGTTGAGCGTGGGGGAGATAATGTTGAAAAGTCATACAGCTTTGTGCCACTTGTGCACAATAAAAAGTATTTAAAAATAATTTAAGGTTTTCATTTGACTCACCCTCGTATTTACTTTTCAGCACCGATTTCAAAAATGCAATCCATTTTTTTCTATCACGTCAGGTGTTCTCACAAAAAAGGGAGTATTTTTGGGTATAATAACAAAATTTAAGCAATTTTTCCAACGTTATAAAATTTTATTTCATTTATAAATCATGTTCTAAATTACATTTCCAGCACACTTCCATTTCTCTTTAAGCTCATAAGTCCTTATAATGACGCTTTCGGTTTCTGTCGAAGCTTCTTTTATTGCTCGTTGACGATCATCTCATTTTACCATCCAGCAGTAATCCGCTATCATGTTGACGTTCCACCTTCCTTGATATCTTCTTTCCATTTCTATGATGTCTTGGTGGAATCTTTCGCCCTGCTCTTCACTTACATTACAAAGGTTTGCAGGGAAGTAGTCAAGATGTGAGTGGAGAAAATGAACTTTAATGCTCATGTTTCAGCCCAGTTTCTTAAAGTTGTCGAGCATATCTGTGACGATTGTCTTGTAGTTTAGATCTCTTTTGTTTTCTATGAAACCGGTAACAACTAATTTAAAAGATGTCCATGCTGCCTTTTCTTTTGTTTCCATTTTGTCCACAAAGTTGGGATCTGTCATTAGTTTTCTAATGTCTGGTCCGACAAAGATTCCTTCCTTTACTTTTGCCTCGGATAAACCAGGAAACTGTCAACAAAAAAATCTGAAACAGTCCCCTTCTTTTGGCAATGCCTTAACAAATTGTTTCATTAGCCCCAACGTAATGTGAAGTGGTGGAAGTAACACTGAAGTGGTGGAAGTAACACCTTTTTGGGATCCACAAGGCTTTTCCTCTCAACATTTTTAACCCCTACCTGTAAGGTTTTTCTCAAGGGCCAAGCTTTTTTTATGTAGTGTTGCTTTCTGTCTTTACTGTCCCATTCACAGACAAGGCAAGGGAAATTTGTATCGCCACTTTGTTGACCAAGCAGCATTGAAATCAATTTTAAATCACCACATAGTGTTCATTTGTCGTCTGAATAGCAGAGTTTGCTTAAAACCAGGTCAAGGTTTTCGTAATATTGTTTTAAATGAACCGCGTGTCCTACTGGTATAGAAGCATACTTATTTCCATTGTGCAGAAGTACTGCTTTAAGGCTTCTTTTTGAAGAATAGATTAAAAGACCCCACTCATCAGGAGCATATTCTATTTTGAAACGTGCCGTAAGTCCAGGAACATCACTGCAAAACACCAGGTCACCTTCTTGAGAGAACAAAGATACAAACTCCTTTTCCCTCTATCGATACCAAGGAAAGGATGTATCCGGAGCCAACATACGTTTATCTTTCAATCTAGATCCTAAAATCTATGCCGATTCTTTAAAAAGGCCTCGGTCTCTAACTAAACCGTTCAGTTCAGATTGCGAGAGTGGAATGGGATCGGTTCAGCCTGGATCGTAGCAATCCCCGTCTTCTTCACTTTCACCTTGCTGAGCCAAATGCTCGTGATCATCTATATTACCCAAAGAATCTGGAAGAGAGTGTATTCGTGCTTCAGGTCCATGAGGAACAGGGCGAATGGCTGTTTGAATGTAAGGGAAGAAATATTCTTTTTGTTTTTGGGCTCCTTCTAAACTATTGGTATTCCAAAACGCAAGGACGGCTTTTTACGTTGAA
Organism: Schistocerca serialis cubense; assembly: GCF_023864345.2. NCBI lineage: Eukaryota > Metazoa > Arthropoda > Insecta > Orthoptera > Acrididae > Schistocerca > Schistocerca serialis. Next base: position 444,887,261 of record NC_064642.1, on the reverse strand, counting down.
ACCACTGCCTCAATTCTTCAATACACACTGTACAAACTTTTTGTGGGACCCAAGGCTTATCTTGATCGCCTAACTTTATACCAAAATAGGTGAAATATACTTTTTCAACAAAATCGGAAATGTTCCTTTGTTGCTTTTCAACGGTATAGTTACCACAAATGTAGCAAAAGCAATCTGGCGAGTTTATACATCCTCTGGTAGCCATTGTCCATTGTCCATAAAACAACTTCACAACACAAGAAAACAGTCACTATTGTAAATCATTAGTAACAAAAACACGTGAACAGCACAGAGTGAAGAGTTACTGTGAACTGAAGGACAACAGCAGAAGCTCACTGCTTGGTGATGTCGGAGGAAAGGGCAGCGCAACAGAGAGGCATTGACATGAAAATACTGCTGGTTTCTCCTAACTGCTCTTTATTTTACGTATATCTAGGATAAAAACTGCTAAATAACGGTTTATGGAGATCCTTAAAACCAAAATTCAAACTCACTAGAGAGCTGAATTATCGAAGAAAGCTAAAACTAAACAAGCAATATGTGAAATAACTATACGTGACGGAATTTTTTCACTATTTTTCCCAAAATCAGCGTTGAAAACACTATAAAAATCACTTAACAAATTTGAAACAATTTTTATGTCTCAGCCCTGTTCGTCTGGTTGTGTATGTATTTCAGTTACCCTCTGTGTTAGACTGTCTAAGCATGGTCCCAGTTATCTCTGTCCTTAAGTTTTGCACATCAGTGTAATTGGTAAATTTTAAAATCTCGACCACCACAGATCCAACACGCGGTTTTTGCAGGAAATATATGACGCCAAACACTGAAGCATGTCTCTTGTACGTGTCGTCGACCATTAAAAAGCTGTTTGTGAGCCATATACTGGGGACCGAAAAAATCTCTGAAGTGTCATAAAGTTAAAATCGTCAGATTTAAATCCATTACATCAGCGTGCTCCGCGTGTTACAGTGATGGTTAGTGTGAGAAGGGAATTCCCCCGCTGCAATATTTGAGGTGCCGGGGGAGTTGTCAACAACGAAAGGGGACTGGTCCATCAATGTCACGGGCCATGTTTACATTTTTTATGATGGATTCTGTAACAAACACGTCCCATCTATACTTCAACCAGACCGTATGTTTTATCCCACTGTCAAACTAAAGAGTCCTTAAACAATCTTAAATCGAATAAATAACGGTACACAGACGTGTGCTGCCCACTTGTACAAAGACACCGTGGACTGTATGTCCTGAAACATTCATCTATATCGTAGTATTTTGTGTCCCGTGTCCGTTGCCCTAGATATCGCCACTGCCTTTGTGGCTAGTGAACAATGCCGTTCACATTCATGGACGAAGTGTGAACATTCAATATATTGCCGTCTACCATTCTATATATATATTAACCACAGAACAATGTGTACATCCAATAGGCCGCCATCTTCCATCCGCCTCCCCCCCCCCCCCCCCCCCACCATAATCGCTTCCACACGCACCAGCACGCCCACACGCACACGCACTCAAAAATCTTCATGGCATCCGTTTCTAGCTGCGTGTCGATGGCGGCATTCACACAGTTGATAAAGTCGCTTAAATCAGTGTCCGTCCGCATTCTCTCGTTACAGGGCAGCGCTTGTAATGTGCCTTGTATACGGTGTTCTCTAACTGATCCAGGCGTGGTAATTTCCTCAGTTCACAGCTAATTATAATATTCCAGAATAATTATCCCTATGTAGATTTGCTGCGGACAGTATAATTTCTTATGATTGTCAGTGGCAATAAGAAAGTGGAAAAGTATTTAAGCCAAGAACACAGGGTACAAGATGGGAGAAACACGAATATAGGTAATTGATGAGTAGTTATAATTCTAATGTTTCACGCCTTGTAAATTGCACACACTAATAGTAAGACACACAAAAACTGCAGTGGCATAATTTGTTTCGTGGAAAACCTTTTAGTAAATTGACGTGAGAGTGTGCAAAAACAAAAAAAGACAACTCTTGAGCAATTTCTTTTTAATTTGATCCGGGTTCGTAGAGACGCTTTTCGATTCATCATAGTTTATCACCAAAAATTCGTTTTAAGGAATAAAATATCTTCATTAGGGCGAAAAATTGGAAATTATAATATACATAATGAAAAATGAGTGCTATTTATAAATTTTACACTTATCACAGTATACAGCTCTTATAGGATACTAGAAAATCTTATTTCGATATTGCCGTCCGTCACAGAGAAAGTGAACATAACTAAAACACGATAATGCCCAATGAGAAAGTACTTGAAACGTTCTGTCAGGTTGATTGTATTCTGAAATTCTGCCCTTAACCAACACGATACAACGTCTCCTTCAACTCACATACCATATTAGTAGCCTTTCCGCACCACAAAAGAAAAAGAAAGACGATGTTTGGGGCGGGAAACTGAACCTACGATGCAGCGATTTCGGAGGTTCGATGGAGAGAGTGCACATTAATAGTGCCGCAGATGTAATTTTAAGGTCTCACCGTCACGTAATTGGAAGTCTTCGGGTATCATGTCGTACAGCTGTCCAATGTTCCGGTGGAGAATTTCAGTGACGTCACGGGACTCCCGGCTAGGACTGCGTAATATCGACAGACGCTCCAGTTTCTGTCTGGAATGCTATTACATTACTTGGAACTGGATTCCTAACTGCATTGCACATATTGACGGGGCCGCAGTATAACTCAGTTAAGTGTTTAGGTACACCCACGTGTACGTACGACGACGATATTAGGCTTGATCAAGAGCTACGTGACAAGAGATCACAGAGTCATATCTTCAAGCAAACTGTCCGTCGCTTTACGGCCAAAAGACTGATTGTCGGCATTAGTATTGCAGTCAGCAATTATTTTTTTGATGGGCTTACGCTACTGTAAATTCGAGGAAAGAGCACGTTGAGTGTAATATGCATAATTTATTTCTTCTCGTATTATATAATTTTTAAATTCGCTTTATAGATAAAAACTGTCTAATAGTGTTTCTTAAGTAACTGATTAGTTTTCTTATCAAATTAATACCTCATTGGTTCCTGCTCTCAAATTTATGTTAATATCTAGTCTTACACATTATTATCTCAGGCAATAGGAAGCTGCTCATAAGTTTCGAATTATGGAATTAAGTTCATTAAATTTATTTTCATTATTTTACATCACTTTAAGAGGTATACGCCTACACGTGGTTTTTACAGTCTTTTACATTATTTCGGCACTAGCGCCATAGTTACATTTCTTAGAAATATACTTCTGACTGATTAATTTGAGAGTAATTGGGGAATTCGCGGAAAGAGGCAATCCATTGTTGTTCATTGCATTTTTCATTGAATTCGGTTGCGTATCTAATTTGCCAGCGTGCACTCCCTAATATATTCTTACGCGAAGACTGTAAGGATTCAACGTGTAACATATTTAAATTTATTGTAAATATCACATTGTAAAGATCACAAAAAAGTAAAAATAAAGAGATAGGTAGTAGTTCGGCTTGAATATCTTTTCGTCCCGATATCAAAACAATACAAGGTGATTATAATTAAAGTTAAACTTTCAAAACGCTGTAGAAATAACACCACTTGTCTGAATGACGTCAAATTGCAACGGAATATTATCGGAGAAGGGGGAAAACGTATGGCAGAAGCAAAACCATAGCGTGAAAATTGATCAATAGAAGACGCTGTGTGTGTGTGTGTGTCTGTGTGTGTCAGAACACGTAAATGAATACTCCTGTCAATCGCACGACCCATTGAAGTTCGTATAAATAAGCCGGGAACTCGGCTTTTCCTCCTTTCGCGTTTGCGGCGTTCACCATGACTGTGTCAATGCAGGATCGCGGTCTGCTTGTAAAGCTGCATTACAAGAGTGATGACTGTGCACATGTAGCTCTGCAGAAGACCAAGACATTGAAGCGTTTGAAAAAAGGCCTTGGTATGATGATTGCCGTGGGTCTGGAGAAAATGATTCGGTAATTCGAAAAGACGGGTTCTTTTGGTGTGCAACCTGGTAGAGAGAGGAAACGAATTGATTCGACTCCAGTGGCAGCAGTGGTCACAGCAATTCAAGAGAGGCGTAGTGGTGTGCAAACGTGTAGTGCATGGAGAATTGCCCGAACACTGGACATTCCCGTGGGCACGGTGCGTAAAAGCCTACGAAACATTCTTCTTTGCTATGCGTTGAAAATTACCCATGTGCACGAGTTGCTACCTGTTGACCTGCCTGCAAGAGATATCTTTGTTTTAGAATTTCTTGCCCGCATGGAAGTGGACAATGATTGGCCGTGGAAGATTTTATGGCCATACGAAGCCCAATTACGTCTGACAAGATATGCCAATACATAGAATTGTCGAATATGGGCAGCGGAAAATCCACACTCAAATCAACCAGTACCACTTCATCCTGGAAAGGTCACTGTGTGGTACGGTTTTATGGCACCATTTATCATAGGGCCATACTTTTTCGAAGAGACAGGTGCTTCCGGAGGTGTTACCTGTACCGTCCCTGGTAAGCGCTATGATTGTCTTTTGTGCAACCTCGACATTCTGGCTCCCCAACATCGTGAATGTGTGGATGGGATCATTTTTATGCATGATGGTGCACCTCCGCACATTGAAAATCCAGTTAAGCAGCTGCTGAAGCGCCATTTCGGAAATGCTAGAATTATCAGCCGCCATTTCCCTCTAGCCGGATCGTCCCGATCACTTGATCTTAAACCGTGTGACTTCTGGCTGTGGGGCTATCTGAAAGATGTTGTGTTCAGTGTTCCGATTGCAAAATTAGCTGCATTGAAGACCGCATTGCGCAACACATTCTGAACGTGACCCCGGAACACATCGATCAGTTGTGGAGCATTCTGTTTCTCGATTTCATCTTGTTGCAGAAAACTGTGGACAGCATACTGACCATGTTTTGCGCCAGTCACACGGAAATTAATAATCCGATTTGATTTTGATTGCTGCTTTTTATGCGGTTTTTGGTCTCAGAGAAATTAAAAACCGGTGTGAGTGATGCTTTTTATGCGGCTTTGGCCTCAAGACAATTAGAAACCGATTTTTCCCATCCGATGTGATATGACCTTGCCGTGATGGATGGGCATACACAACTAACAGTATCACACCCGTACACCCATACACAGTGAATAGTACAGTTCGTTTAACGTCAAACGTACACCTTAGACATTGTTGTATGATTCATTTGTCATTTATAGCCGACCACTACTAAGATATGATGCGCCATTTATTATTACATTTTGTAACTGTTTATTTTTCTTCTGCTATAAGTTTCTCCCTTCTCCGACAATATTCGGTTGCAATTTGACGTCATTCTCACCAGTGGTGTTATTACTACAGCGGTTTGAAAGTTTAATTATAATCACCTTGCATTCAGGGTGACTATGATTAGGCTTTTGTTACTTAAGCCTGCGTAGGGGTATAGTTATTTACCATATGATTGCTCAATTTTACGTAGATGATGTTCAAATTATGCGCTGTAGGATCTGACTTAGTGTGATGACTTGCCGTTAGACGCCGGTACTCGAGGGTACGGAGGGTTAGACACTCAACATGGGTCTGGAAAAGGTGAGCAGAACTAGTAAAGCTGTTTTAGCAAAACAACAGCAACAGTGCTGCTACTCTTCGCTAGTATCGACGCACTGAAGATACACGGAGAGACCCTCTTCCCGCAGCGAGGTCCAAGAACATCATTCGGAAGTTGAAATTAATTGCCGATTTGAGGACTGCTCCTGCGATAATCCAACGGTCAATAGCGCCCCAAATTGTTGACGAAGCTGCTGTTGACATGGCTGAGAATGCTAGATATGTTGTATCTTCAAGCTGTGCACGCACTGTGTCACGGCAGCTGAACATTCTTTGGTCCTCCGTTCGAAAAGTGCTGCGAACTGTCATAGAATGGAATCTCTAGTGCGCATCCAGGCTGTAACAGATGCAGGAGGCCGTCGCACTGACCAACATGCGGAAATTAAAATGTGTTTGCTTCAATAGCTGACACGTTTTTTTTCTTCCGCACGTCTTTGCAAATCTTTCACTCTTTTTCGTTAGGGTCCTCTCAAGTAACGAAATTTTAACTGTATATATGAAGTTCATTCATCCAGAACAATTCGAGATATCGTAACTCTGTCTTCACTCTAATTAACTGTACGAAATAACGCATAGGTGTGTGTGTGTGTGTGTGTGTGTGTGTGTGTGTGTGACTATAAGGAATCAGTATGTATTTGAATCATATCCTCGATTTCGAAACAGGGTGAGGAATCGTTTAATCATTTTATGTATACAATTTCTGTAAAATATTTGAGAGCCGAATGTTACAAGTACAGATAAAATGACGTGGGACTTACACAGATGATACTGGTACAGAAGATACGAAAATAATGACATATAGAGTCGTATTTGATCATTATAGGAAGCCGAGGGAACCGAAGGAAAGCATTACATCATGGCAAATAAATTTGAATTTACAATTGTTATATAATATTCGTATAACGGAAACTTAATTTAACGGAGGAATAAAATGAAAATGAATTTTGTCATTTGAAACAATACTGACCTTCTGCGTGGTGTGTTTTCTGAACTGAAGCATTTTCAAGAGCGTCATTTTCCTGCTTTTCTTAACATTCTACATCAAAGCATCATATGGGTGGTTTTTTTCGCAGAAAACCATCCATACGATGTGGTTTGTGAAATGTGTTTATTTTTTCTTTCTTTCTTTTTCTCCAATTAATATTATCTGCGTTACGTGAGTTATGTAAATTTATATGAACATAGATGTCAGACATGTATATGTTCTGTTGTGTGGGGATTATATTCAGGAATATTAATACCTGAGTATGATCAGACGAATAGGGAATGGAGATAGGTGAAAATCAGTGAGTAGAGAGAGAGAGAGAGAGAGAGAGAGAGAGAGAGAGAGAGAGAGAGAGAGAATAGTACAGTAGTGACGTGAGGTTTCCTGAACATCGAATGTAGGAAAACAGCTAGAGGAAAAAAGATAAAAAGATGTATAACTTTGGAGTACAGAACGCGCGATTTCGGACTTGTTTACATTGTGAAAGAGATTTATGAGCACTAAGGAGCTGTTGCGTGGGGTATAAATGTGGCCTTTTACGGAATTATGGCGAGGAATGATTGATTACTTAACAACGCGTTGTGTGTGCTGTTTAATAAAACATTGCGTCCCTATCGTGATACAACGGCTGTTGCAATCAAGTATGACTGAGTATCGGCGACTGTAAATAAAATGAAAATACATCCCACCTGGATAAACATATACTGCACACAATTCATTTGTACTTTTCAGAAATGATGTTTGATTCACGCCAAATTGACGCAGAAGAACGTCAATAATTATCTTAGCGTATATACGTGTTAGGCTTACGAGCCACTCCTTGAAAATGTTTCTGCAAGTCATCAATCAAAGATTGTACAAAAATTGTGGGACATTCATTGGTAAGACATAGTTAGGATTTAACCAAGATTCGGGTACAAGGGACGCAATAGTTATACTACAAGTTGTAGTGTAAACCTGCAATAATCAGGTTAGAAATGTAAGCCTTTGTTTTAATGATTTTGGAAAAGTCCTCGAAAGATCACGATGTCTTAGACTTGAGAAAATTCTCAAAATAATAGATGTTGATCACAAAGACATCCGTTACATAGCGAATTTATTTTGGAATGAGCCAGCACAGGTTAAATTCGATAGTGCGGTCACCGACTTGGTTAATATCTATGAACAGTCCGGCGAAGATAGTTCTGTCACCCCTGTTATTCCGTTTACACTCAGAGTATTTCTGGAAACACACTTACTGACACAGAAAAAGGGATGAAAGTTAATGGAATCTTCATCAACGACATTCGCTATGCTAATGGTGCAGTCTTGATTGTTGATAATTTAAATGAACTTCAACAATTCATCAACGTACGAGATCACAGCAATAATCTAGTTCTTAATATTAACACCAAAAAGACGCATTTTATAGCTGTCACAAGGAGGTCCGACTCCTTTATAAACCAAAATATACAAATCAGTGGCTCCTAAATGCAAAGGGTAGACAAGCTGTAGTACCTGATGATTGGAGATAACACATAGAGATAAAATGTGTCCCAGAGAACACGCGTAACAATTTCATAAAATTAAAAAAAAAAAAAAAATACCTTGCAAATACGGACCGAGTTGTAAGATGCTACACTTAGTATGTGCTTCTATAAGGTTCTGAAGGATAGGAGTGATTACCACATCCACAAGAAAACCTAAATCGGGCAAGTTAGAAGAATCTTTTTACCCATTCGCCAAGTGTACAAGTTAGGTGGGTCGACAACATATTCCTCTCATGTGACGCACATGCTGTCACCAGTGTCGTATAGAATATATCGGACGTGTTTTCCTGTGGAGGAATCGGTTGACTTATGACCTAGCGATCAAATGTTTCCGGTTCCCATTGGAGAGGCACGTCCTTTCGTCTACTAATCGCACGGTTTTGCGGTGCGGTCGCAAAACACAGACACTAACCTTATTGCAATGAACAGAGACGTCAGTCAACGAACGGACAGATCATAACTTTGCGAAAATAAAGAAATTAAAATTTTCACACGAGGGAGGACTTGAATCATGGACCTCTTGTTTCACAGCTGCTCACGCTAATCACGGGACCACGGCGCTGCTGAGCTCACGCTATCCTTGATGTTTCCTATCTTGCGCATGGACTACTCAGTTTGTATATTTTGCTTATTTTTTCATACTTCCACACAACTTCTTCCTGTTTTCTCGACTGATCTGTGTTCAGTTTTTCAAGGCCTATCCACTGTGCCAACCTATAACTAAACCTGAGGGGGGGTGCGATGGGGAGGTTCTCTTGTGAGTAAGACCTACGGTGAGGCGCCTATTAGTGAACGAAGGTGCAGAGAATGCTTTCAACGCTTGAAGAACGGTGATTTCTACGCCGAAGGGCGGCATGCTGGTGGAAGAGAGAAGGTCTTCGAGGCCACTGAAACCCGGCGATTTTGACGCCGAAGACGGTGAAGGAGAGAAGGTCTTCGAGGCTACTGAAACCGCCGGCAACTATCACAGGAGATCGTTAAAGTAATAGATGCGTTTGAACAGAGCACTAGAAGACAAACTGCCACAATACAGCGGTAGACATAGGAAGGTGATTTTGCAGCATGACAGTGCTCGATTCCTTGTCGCATAACCCATTAGCACATGATTGGAAACACTGCAATGGTAAGTCCTATCTCATCCGTAATATTGTCAAGACATTGCTTCCTCTGACTGTCACCTTTTTCGATCGATGGCACACGATCTGTCTGACCAGCACTTCCAGCCATGTGAACGAGTACAAAATTGGATCGATTCATGGATCTCCTCAAAAGACGCCAGTTTTTCCGTCGTGGGGTTCGTTTGCTGCCCGAAAGATGGGAGAAAGTAGTGGCCAGTGACGGCAGTACTTTGAATCCTAATTTTTTTCTAAGTTTTTCACAATAAAGTCTCTAAATCTGCGTAAAAACAGCGGAAACAAAGTTGTACATCTGTCAGGAAGAACCAAGACGAAGCTTAGAGGCTTCTTGTCTTATTTAACAAAACAAGTAGTTTTAGAAGCATTCTCGCAGGCGAAAGTATGTAAAGAGTTGTTATATTTATTTATTGTGGCGCTCTCGCATCAGTGTTAAATAATTGTATTTGATGTATTACACTCACTCTCAATGATTATTTGCACGAATCTTGCATGCGGGCTTGGTGAACGACATACAGTAGATAAAACCTTGAGGAGTCTAGTCCGTGAACACGCATGAATCCGTTCTGGGCAACGCTGCGGTGATACATGAAAATTCCAGTGCATGAATGGAAAGGGCAGCAATTTTCAGTCGACAGAAACTGCTTATATTGCTGTAGTTGTCTGAAGGTTAATGATGAAAGTTAGTAGCAAATTTTTTGCAACGTGAGATATATAAATTGTGTTAACAGAACTGTGTAAAACAATGAAAATTCTACAGGTGTTAATGTTATGTGTGTGCATCAATCTTATACGTGCGCTGTAAATGAGATTTTGTTACTCAGACTGAAGTTACATGGAGGGTGGATATTAGTAAGAAAATAAAAAAGTAAAAAAATAAGGTATCGGAAATGGAACAGTTACGTTATTATAAAAACTCACTCCGCCTGAACTCAATATTAATGAAGCAAAAACAGCACCAATAGAAACAGATCATCACCTATATTAGTTCAAACGAATAGGTGTCTGCCTCAAAGAGTATTTTGGTTTCTGTCTGCATCGTTTGGTGGGGCTTTATATATACCAACAAACGGTTAATAGTGTAAAGTAAATCTCTGTCGCCAGTTAGTATTGAGGCGCAAGTTCCCAACAATGTACGTACGTCAGACCATAGTGGAACAGTTAAATAAAAGGTTTGTGCCAACCGATAACGTGTTAAATGTGACTTAATGAAGTAGACTTCCGTCGAGTTCAAACGTTCGCAAATACAAAGTTTAGCATCAGTAACCTATTAGTTCCACTGCTTGAAAAAACTGCTGTTACGCTAACTTAAACCTAAAGATTTTTATTATTTGCAGTTCAAAACTACTAACGGTTAATTTTCTCTAGCAAGAATTGTGCGTTGTGGGGCTTGTGCTAAATGTTCAGTACACGTAAACCACCGGTGGTTATATTTTGTTTCCAGTCGCAGGACTGTTAAGTTCATTCTCCTTCCTGGTTAATTTTCATACGGGATTGCTACTGCGTGCAGGGTCTGGTGCCTAACCGAATCGCGAAGCGCTGCCGTTTTGCCTCCTCTCGTAGGCACGAAGCACGCTCCGCGGAATCTCTCGTTCCACACGACTCTCCATTCGGTGCGAAGTGCCATAAATAAGGGGCAGATAGGCGGGGCCCGTAATTTATACTTCTGTGCGAGTCGCAGGATATCGAGGCAGTAAAAAGAGATAGCCAGTAAATGCGTACTGCGATACAAAGCGCGGCCATTTGTAAGAAAAGGAAAGAGAGAGAGTGCGCTTGTGTGTGTGTGTGTGTGTGTGTGTGTGTGTGAGGGAGAGATCTCTTGAGGTGAGGAATGGAGGGCAGAGGGCGAAACCAAATGAAACGTATTTCAACTTAAAATACCTCAATATAGAATGACAACTTCCCCTTTTATTATTTAAAGCTAGTGCAATATATCATGAATAATAACGCTATTTATTTTACTGTTGTATTGGACTCTATTGCATTTGCTCTCTGTGGGGCTATTTATCAGTGGCGTGTGAGAAAAGCACTCCGAGAATTTGCATCTGTATACGGCGCAGCCAGGCAGACCTCTCTTCGCTGCTGGTTTGAGATGAAGGTGGAAAAGGCACAATGAAAAGAAAAATTTGTTTCAGTACATTTAGCAGTTTATTTTGATTCAGCTACCATACCAAAAACAGCCACTGAATCTGCACCCTTGGAATTGTCACTCTAACTCACTCTAACTCACTTATACAAATTTACATGCAATTTCTTTGTTTCCGTTTGGATCTACAGTCTTTTAATATTTAATGAAAGAAAATATGGTCCAGAGTTGGCTGCAATGTAAATAATATTTCTTATAATCATGCGATTAGCTAAACTGACTGCAAGTCATTTTCTCACACCTGAAAAACCGACGTCGAAGATCAACACACTGTCTGCATACATCGTCATGTACAAATAAATTACGCAAGTCATGTTAAGTTTCGCATTACCGTATAGCATGTCTAATTACATTTATGATATTACGTATTACATGTTGCAGTTATCAGATTAGTTTACTTCACACCTGCAGAATAGATGTCACACTCCATGCTTACATTAGTAATGGATCCACATCATATACGTTCAAGCTCAAATGTCGCATATTGCTAACCGTGCTCTAAATACTGCAGCTTGACAACTAACAGCAGCTGTTACGATGTTGTCGAAGTACACTGCAAACTATCGAAAGAAAATGAATGAGGCACATTACATAACCGCTCACCTCTGAACTGCTTCGATAGCTTCACTTAACTCGACCTGGATGTGTACCTAGGAGCAGTACTCGAGAGTGGGTCGCACTAGTGCTCTATGCAGATGAATCACACTTTCCTAAAATTCACACAATAAACTGAAGTCGACCATTCGCCTTCTCCACAACTGTCTTTAAGTGCTCGTTCCATTTCGTATCGCTTTGCAACGTTACGCCTAGAGTTTTAATCGACGAGACTACGTCAATCAGTGCATTCCTAATGCTATATTCAAACATTTGTCTGTCGTTAGCCCTGCCATACAGCCTATTCTACTTCATAGAGTAGGCGAATCTTTGACTACCACATTCTGTGATGAGGTGTGGACATCCAGCTTCTTGTCGCCTACTCGTGGTTTCATCCTATTTCAATCACTTTTCATAGATGCTCATAACAGTACCTGGCGAACAGACGACCCAATTCACCATTTTCTGCATAGACATCAATAATGGATAAAGAGTTTATTCCTAGTCAGTTGTTCCCAGGCGCCGGGTGATCTCAATCTTTCCTTTATCATAGTATCTTATGCCAGTGGATTTCTGCATTTCCAGCCCGTACCGTGGTTATAACGATTCCCCATTCGTCTCTTCTCTGCTGATGTCTTTGTAATGCTTCGTTGATTACAACACGTGTCTGCAAGACATTCAGTTCTACGGTTGGCAGCGTTCTTAATATTCTGGCTCGTTAGTGCACAAAAGCCAACAGTATTTGAATAGCAGAAATTCATGAACTGAAAAGGAGGAATTTATATGAACATACAGTTATATGCTACATTTTTATAGATAATAAGTGTGAAATTACACAGCCAACCAACGGAAAACAAAAACATCACTCTATAACAAACCTTGAGACCCTCGACACAGAAGGAAAATGAAAATTGTTCCGCACCTTCGTGACAGCAGGCAAGTTCATGAGAAGCAGAGTTAAAAAAAAAAAAAAAAAAAAGAAAAAGAAAAAAAAAAAAGAAATGGATCTGAGTACTATGGGACTCAACTGCTGAGGTCATTAGTCCCCTAGAACATAGAACTAGTTCAACCTAACTAACCTAAGGACATCACAAACATCCATGCCCGAGGCAGGATTCGAAACTGCGACCGTAGCGGTCTTGCGGTTCCAGACTGCAGCGCCTTTAACCGCACGGCCACTTCCGCCGGCCGTGCGCCTCAATTCTGTCATCGCCGACCTTCCAAAAGATGGAAAACACTGTCGGCCTCCACTTTCGAACAAACGAATGAACTCGTCTGGCGCTTTAAACGAAAATTGGTCACTGTGCATCGGCCATCTTATCCCGCGTGGACTCCATAAAATGGCAGTGCAATGGTGGAGCTGTCATTTGTGCTCAAGTGATTTACGAGGGTTGGAACATAAATAGTGGCAACTATTTATTCACAGCCGATGCAAAAGAGTTACATGTGTGCACCTGTTACTGTCCTTCAGAGTAGTCATCAGCGTTGTGTAGAACCCGTTGCCAGCGATGTGGAAGGCTTAGTATACCGTTAGCAGAGCTTGTTCTGTTGATGGTGCGAATGGAGCGGTGTACTGCCTGTCGCACCTCTGGAACAGTTCTGAAACGAATACCACGAAGTTGTTCCTTCACCTTCGGAATCAAATCAAAGTCACAAGGACTTAAGTCCGGGGGGTATGGTGCATGGTACAGTACTTCCCAGTCCCATCGACCAAACAGAGCAACCACAGCTTGCGCTGTATGCATCCGCACATTGTAATGCAAAATGATGGGTGTGTTGCGCCGCTTCTTTCGCAAAGCTGGTCGCAGGTGATGCTCCAAAAACGAACAGTAATACTGTGTATTGACGGTCTACCGTGGAGGAACGTAATGCTTTAGGACAACACCATCACAGTCGTACACGAGAATCACCATAACTTAAGACCGCTCCATTCGCACCATTAACAGAACGGGCTCTGCTAACGGTATACTACTCCTTCCACATCGCTGGCAAAGGGTTCTACACAACGCTGGTGACTACTCTGAAGGACAGTAACAGGTGCAAACATGTAACTCTTTTGTATAGAATCAGACTAAGAGCAGCCGACCAGTTGCAAAGGATAAAGTAATCTTTACCTAGGTTTCAATAGATATAAATCTATATTCTTCAGAAGACGGCAGTATTATAACAACATGAAGTGATATGTCCTTATCGTTTAGGCAAACATCTGCATAGTTACATTAATTATATAAAATATAGCCCTAAAAACAGGGTTTCTCAGACAAATAAAATAGGTACATAGAAGTTGCAGAGCGCCTAAGCTAGGTTGTGAATAAAACGTTGCCACTATTTAAGCTCCAATCCTCGTATTTGAAAAGGTTTTCGACGTGTTTATTGGCGCACGGTGGAAATTAACAGATTTTGAACTCGGAATGATAGTTGGAACTAGACGCATCGGACACTCCATTTCGGAAATCGTTAGAGAATTCAACATTCCAAGATCCACAGAGCCAAGAGCGTGCGAGAATACTAAAATTCGGGCATTATCTCTCACCACGAACAACGCAGTGGCCGACGCCCTTCACCTGCTTGAAACATCCGTAGATATCAGTGTGGGACGTATGAGGAACGTATCTGTTAGGACAGTGCAGCGAGATTTGGCATTAATAGGCTTTGGCAGCAGAATAAGTTGGTAAGAGCTGATGGTAGAGTTCGAGAGGGGAACAGACCCCTCAAAGCTAAGAACTTAAGTTGTCAACAAGGTTCTGTACAAGCTGGGTGTTGGCTCCATAACGGTGTGGGCCGTGTTCACACGGAATGGACTGGGTCCTATGATTCAACTGAACTGATTATTGACTGGAAATTGATATGTCCGGCTTTCGGCTACATGGAGACCATTTGCAAGCCATTCATGGACTTAATGTTCCCAAACAATGATGGAATTTTTATGGATGACAATGCACCATGTCACTGGGCTACAATTACCGACCCGTTTGAAGGACGTTGTGGACAATTCGAGTGAGTAACTTTGCAACCCATAACGCCCGACATGAAACCCATCGAACACTAATGGAACTTAATCGAGAGGTCAGTTAGTACACATAATCCTGCACCGGCAATACTTTCGCAACAAAAATGTCGTGTGGCTAGGGCCTCCCACCGGGTAGACCCGTCGCCTGGTGCAAGTCTTTTGAGTTGACGCAACCTCGGCGATTTGCGTGACGAACTTTCGCAGTAATGGATGGCCATAGAGGCAGCATGGCTCAGTATTTCTGCGCAGGACTTCCAACCACATCGAGTAGGTTCCCTACACTGGGCAGAAGGAGGTCCTACAACTAACTAACTCCTCCCGAACAGGCCATGAAGGCCCAACAAGAATGACCGGCCGTCGTGTCATCCTCAGCTCATAGGCGTCACTGGATGCGGATATGAAGGGGCATGGAGTCAACACACCGCTCTCCCGGCCGTATGTCAGTTTCCGAGCCCGGAGTCGCTACTTCTCAATCAAGTAGCTCCTCAGTTTGCCTCACAAGGGCTGAGGCACCCCTGGAAGGAGGTCCTATACGCGACGCTAATTCATTTCTTTGAATAAGCGTACCGGCACCAATGTCGGAAAGCTAAGAACGAATGAGAGAGCGGTGTGCTGACCAACTATTAGTCTCTACTGAATCTACATGATGCCTGTGGCGTAGAATTATGGCCGGTAACATCGCATGATCTTTTGGCCTTTCTATATCATTATAGGATTACTCTACAAAGCTATCAAATAACGACCATCCGTAGCCAGTTTTAAAAGTTAAGCACTGTGGCTACTTTTACTGCTCGGTATATAAAAAAGTTTGGAGAACTCACCGCAGGCGTTAATACTCACCGAGTTGCTGCCAAATCCTGTTCTCGATATCTTGAACAAACTATAAAACATGATAGAGGTGAATCGATTTATATAAGCAAAGTCATGGACTATTGTTCAACGGTAAAATAAAACCGTACGGATGTTTGATATGTTTCCATCGGGACTGTATTAGCTACGACTATATCACGTGCTGGATCTGATGAAACTGATGTGCTGAAGTTTCATTAATTCCTAAATGGTGCATTACTGCTACAGTTCTCAATTGTACCTCGGTTCATCTCCGACAAGATTGCAACAAAAAAATAGGAGCGAATTTGAGTGATTTAAAACTTACGAAATTCACTGATATAGATTTTTTGTGCAAACCGCCATTAAGAGTGAGGATATCGCAATTTAACAGAATTCGTCCGTTATACACGGTGCAGCCACACGGCGGAACAGTATCCTTGATCCACTGTACGCTACAGGATGATAAAGCCAGCATGCTACTGATGTCCTTTAGGCTCGTGATAACTGAAGTGATAGTCACTAAAGCAACACGTGCTACCACGTCGTCTTTGAAAGGTTTTCTAGACTGCTTATCGTGCTCCTAAGATGTGAGGAACTGTTGTTTAGTCGTAATGTCTCCTTAATGTCCTCATTAAGTACAGTTACCCACGATTTCATTTTCGGGGAAAGTCATATAAATGTATATGTTGTACTCTAACTTGCGTGTGACAGCATGTAAAGACTGTGCCCAATAGGGCAACACTCAACGTTCCGTATATTGGGTAGAAGTTTTCTTTGTTCACAACTTCGCAAAGTGTTTTCTGCTGACCTTGCAAGACTAGTATCGCTGGAATAAAGGGTGCCGTGCAGAAAACTGAGTGTTCCCCGGCATTAGGGCTATTCACTGTTGAATATTCATGCTATGTTAAGCTGTCAGTCGATCGATAAAAGCGTGTCCGGACGGCTAAATTGAAAGAGTACGGCCCGTGACACGCAAGTACTCGGGTTCGCTTCCCGGCTCAGCTTACAGCTTTACCTCGTCATGGATGCGCACAAGAGTAAATTAATTTCTTGTAATAATCTGTTTGTAATTTTTGCGTTACATGGCATGAACGTTGCAATCCACGTTTACCCCAAGAACCCGTACCACTAAACCAGCAATTGCTACGTTTCCTACTTGTATTGCGGATGACCCGAAGGTCTGTCTATCCGTCAGCGTTTGATTTCAAACTGTTTCATAAAGATTAATGGTTTGTATACCAGATCTGTCACAAATACAGATTTTACAATACATAAAACATGGTGATTTCCCTAAAATCACTCCAGGCAAATGCCGGGATGGTTCCTCTGAAAGGGCACGGCCGAGTTCCTTCCCAATCCTTCCCTAATCCGATGAGACCGATGACCACGCTGTCTGGTCTCCTTCCCCAAACCAACCAACCAACCATAAAACATGATGGCACATTGTTATCAGTCTCGAAGCAATCCGTTAATGGATTACGATCGTACACACTATACCCACATAAATTTAGAGGTAGTACAATCCTAGGTGGCTTCACTATCCCTGAGAAGCAGTCTCTGAACAGGAGTGATCCACGTTGAAGTAAATGATTGTTACGCTAATAAACAGATGCCAATTACGCTACACAAGAAAATTCAAAAAAATATGATCTGTCTTAAATTCTCAACTTTTTATTAGATAGGTAAACTCATCCTGATGCTCTTCTAACCATGAGCGAGCACTGACTTGCATTGCCCTGCTGATAGTTGCTATCGTGCCAAGGAAACACAATCTGCATGTGATGGTGTACGTGGCCCCCAATGATGGATGCATTCTTATGCAGATTCATTGTTCCTTCCAGAATGACGAGATCACCCTGCTGACACCACGAAAACATCCCCCAGACCATAACTCACCATCTTGGTTGTTTGCTTTCAGACACTTCACGCCGTACACGCCAATAGCCATTGTGCGATGGAGCATAAGACGTGTTTCATCTGAAAAGGCCACCTGTCTCCACACAGTGGATGTTCCGTTGCGGTACTAACATGCAAATTCCAGCCTTTGCCGCCGATCAATAGCATTCAGGATGGGTGCATGAACCAGCGCCTGCCGCGGAGGCCAGTATGCAGAAGCATTCTCTGAACGGTCGTAGAGGAGACACTATTGGTAGCCACTTCGCTCATCGTGGAGGTCAGTTTCTCAACAACTGCACGTCTGGCATCGCCTTCGGATACGACCATTTTGCACGCACAGTGAACTTTAACCAAGGCCGCACGTGAACAGTTTACAAATTTAGCTGTTTCGAAAATACTTCCAGCCTTGGCCCGAGAGCCAGTGATCAATCCCTTTTGGATGGTTCCGTTTCCGCATTACGACAATGACTGCGCTGTTTACCGCATCTTTCCAACACACTTTATATACCGTCCACTGCAAGTGTTACCACCTGCGTCTTGAACGGTCATTGCGCGTTGACGCCGAATATAGGAGGTGGTCGCATTAATGTGACCTGACTGTATGTACACTACTGGCCATTAAAATTGCTACACCAAGAAGAAATGCTGATGATAAACGGATATTCATTGGACAAATATATTATACTAAAACTGACATGTGATAACATTTTCACGCATTGTGGGTGCATAGATCCTGAGAAATCAGTACTCAGAACAACCACCTCTGGCCGTAATAATGGCCTTGATACGCCTGGGCATTGAGTCAAACAGAGCTTGGATGGCATGTAAAGGTACAGCTGCCCATGCAGCTACAACACGATACCACAGCTCATTAAGAGTAGTGACTGGCGTATTGTGACGAGCCAGTTGCTCGGCCACCATTGACCAGACGTCTTCAGTTGATGAGAGATCTGGCGAATGTGCTGGCCAGGGCAGCAGTCAAACATTTTCTGAATCCAGAAAGGCCCGTACAGGACATGCAGCATGCAGTCGTGCATTATCCTGCTGAAATGTAGGGTTTCGCAGGGATCGAATGAAGGGTAGAGCTACGGGTCGTAACACATCTGAAATGTAACGTCCACTGTTCAAAGTAACGTCTATGCGAACAAGAGGTGACCGAGACGTGTAACCAATGGCACCCCATAGTATCACGCCGGGTGATACGCCAGTATGGCGATGCCGAATACACGCTTCCAATGTGCGTTCACCGCGATGTCGCCAAACACGGATGTGACCATCATGATGCTGTAGTCAGAACCCGGATTCATCCGAAAAACGACGTTTTGCCATTTGTGCACCCAGGTTCGTCGTTGAGTACACCATCGCCGGCGCTCCTGTCTGTGATGCAGCGTCAAGGGTAACCGCAGCCATGGTCTCCGAGCTGATAGTCCATGCTGCTGCAAACGTCGTCGAACTGTTCGTGCAGATGGTTGTTGTCTTGCAAACGTCCCCATCTGCTGACTCAGGGATCGAGACGTGGCTGCACTATCCGTTACAGCCAAGCGGATAGCATGCCTGTCATCTCGACTGCTAGTGATACGAAGCCATTAGGATCCAGCACGGCGTTCCATATCACCCTCCTGAACCCACCGATTCCATATTCTGCTGACAGTCATTGGATCTCGACCAACGCGAGCAGCAATGTCGCGATACGATAAACCGCAATCGCGATAGTCTACAATCCGACCTTTAGCAAAGTCGGAAACTTGATGGTACGCATTTCTCCTCCTTACACGAGGCATGACAACAAAGTTTCACCAGGCAACGCCGGTCAACTGCTGTTTGTGTATGAGAAATCGGTTGGAAACTTTCCTCATGCCAGCACATTGTAGGTGTCGCCACCGGCTGCAACCTTGTGTGAATGCTCTGAAAACCTAACCATTTGGATATCACAGCATCTTCTTCCTGTCGGTTAAATTTCGCGTCTGTAGCACGCCATCTTCGTGGTGTAGCAATTTTAACGGCCAGTAGTGTAACTAAAGGCAACGACGGATGTCGCAGTTGGCCCAGCAAGGTACGTTTCATGAAATATCACAGATTTTGTGGCAGCGCAAAATGCATTATGTGTTTCAGAGCAGATAGACTAGACTAGGAAGCTGGCTGAACGGTCTACGCAAAAGATCATTTTGGCCTGCTGTCGTGCTTCCATGATGTGGCAGGTAGTGTGTGATACTGGCACGTTCGCAAGCGCCTGGCGCTCCGCAGCCCGCACGGCAGACGGCGGCTCACAGCAGCTCGGGCGCGTACAAAGCTTTATTAAGTGCGCCTCTTCGGCGACAGCGCGGGCAGCGCCGGAGATCACGGGACAACCGGCTGCCGCTACCTGACAGGCTAAGCACCGGCTGTTTACACACAGGACTTGATAGCGTACGGGTCGAGAGAGAGAGAGAGGAGGGGGGGCGGGGGGGGGGGGGTATCCTGGACTCCAGTATTTGGGCCGATGTTAACAGTGTGCCTCGCTGGTGGCTGTGCATTTTCTCCGCGCGTGGACCGAACGATCCTTCCACAACTATACACACAGACCATTCAGCTCTTTATGTGGAACGAAGTTCTCGAATACAAGGTCTCTCATCTAGATCGCCCCAATTAACTTTTCGTCTTGAAATAAAATTTACCAAGCAAATGCTAACACTAGCAAGGAGACATTAACCATCATGATTGCCTTTCTTGCAAATTTTGTTCATCGCGAAGATAGAACAGTAGTACAACCTGTCTTTTTCAAATAGCAAACCATACATTTCATTGGATAATCCACTTCCTCTCCTCAAGACCTGTTCAACAGGCATTCACGCAAATATGACATCTACTTGCCCCTACACATCTCCACATCCGTTGTTCACCATTGTCGTCTACGGGCTGTGGCGCAGCACAGATGCCTTGGCGCCGGTTTTTGATAGCGCCGTTTACTTTAACCATGGCGCCACACGAGCAGTTTACAAACTCAGCCGTTCGGAAACACCTCCACTCTTGACTCATAAGACAACGATCATGCTGTTTTGGACGGTAGAAAATTGTTCCGTTTACGCGTTACGACAACGACTGCACTGTTTTCCACGTCCCCCTGACACGTTTTATATCCTATTTATTACTAGTGTTGCCTTCTGCCGTCTGTGAGTGATTACGTGATGTATGAACAAAGACGGTGGATCACATAAATGTGACTCGGCCGTGTAGGATTATCGTTTACAGTAAAAGGAACAGTGAACGAAGATGCTACGTATAATAATAATAATAATAATAATAATAATAATAAAGTCACCAGAGAAGCCATATAAACTTAGCTACACAATGATACGGGAAGTCGACACTGGTCGTAATTACCTAGAGTACGGAAAGGAGCCGCACGAGGATTTTGAGATCAGGCTCATGAGGTAAAATATACAAGAATCCTTATAAGAAAACGTAATACCTTCACAATCCGAAACGAGTATAGCTTTCGATCTAAGTTTACGTCTCACTTTACATTCATTAGCTGGACAGTGTTTATATTCCGTAAAGTAAAGACAGAGACTACTTACAGTAAAGTAAGATGGAGCCCAGGCCTACATTCAGTGAAGCAATATGCAGGCGGTTTAAAGTCCGTGAAGTAGGATGTGGACTGTTGTGTACCACGGTTTTACTAATTTTAGTATTTTTTTTTACCACTCCTCCCTTTAATTACTGCAGCCCGTCTTATGGTCTCATAAAATTCCGACTGCAGTGTGTCATCTCTCCGCGACAATCGATTTTCCAGAAGTCCAGCGACATATGAAGGGGGGTTTGTGTCATGTTTGGTAAATACGAGAGAGTGAATGACAGGAATGAAGCTGCGTCTCGTGCCTGGATAGGCGAATAGGTAAGAGAACAACTCATGAACGATGAGATTCTTCGTTCAGGATTCGATTATCACGAAGTCTTAAAATGTTAGGAAGTTGAATGAGGTATTCATTCTTAAAATTCTCCATAACACACGTTTTCCGCAGTGAAATGCCTCTGTATTGAGCGTTATGCAAATGTTTCACTACGCTAACAACTTGAACTTTCCACGTTATTAACATTTTAATCTTCGTTCGCGTGTATTTCAAGACAATTGCAAAAACGTTTCACTACCTGTCGTATGTGCTACGATCTCTCTTGAAAGCCAGAAAGGGAAGGAATATGTGAGATGTCAACGAAGACGAGGGTACGAGACAGAGCATTAGGACAGAATGACAAAGATGGGACAGTAATTTGTGAGTGTCCATTTCGAAGCGGGGATCCCGGAGGTTTAAAGAAGCGGAGAGATGGCCGGCTGGAGGATCTGAACACCACTCTTTCCTAATGTGAAACCTGAGTTTTCAAAATTTTCAATTCGATCGGCCTTCAGCCCCATGAAAATGTAAGCCAAGACACTACGTTTCTCGGTTTGACTGCAACCTCCCCTACTTCCTCGCCTCCCCCCCCCCCCCCCCCCGTCCACCCTTCGTCGTGCTGTTCTCATATACGCAGTGGGAGAATTTGTGCTAGTAAAAATGTTGAACGCTTGCTTTAAGACACACGCCGGAAAAGAATCGCTACACCAAAAATTAGTTGCGGTAGAGTAATGAAGTTTTGGGAACACATTTGTCTAACTAACGTGTTCAACTCATTAACAATGCAAGATTATAGGTTAACGTAAGCGCGAAATAATCTTTTGGAAGTATGAAATGCTGGTACATTAATAACCGATTTAACAGCCGGAAATGTAACAGCCGGAATGTTGAATGCAAGCATGCAACCATGCACGCATTGTGTCGTACGGATGTTGGATGTCAGTAAGTGGGATGGAGTTCCATATCTGTAGCACTTGGCTGGTCAATACTAGGACGGTTAATGCTTTTTGTAGATGATGTTGGAGTTGTCATCCGATGGTGTCCCATATGTGCTCTGTTGGAGATAGATCATCTGACCGAGCAGGTCAGATCAACATGTCGACACACTGTAGAGCAAGTTGGGTTACAACAGCGGGTTCTGGGCGACCGTTATCCAGTTGTGAAAAGCACCCTGGAATGCTGTTCATGGGGTGGTGGTTAGTGTTTAACGTCCCGTCGACAACGAGGTCATTAGAGACGGAGCGCAAGCTCGGGTTAGGGAAGGATTGGGAAGGAAATCGGCCGTGCCCTTTCAAAGGAACCATCCCGGCATTTGTCTGAAACGATTTAGGGAAATCACGGAAAACCTAAATCAGGATGGCCGGAGACGGGATTGAACCGTCGTCCTCCCGAATGCGAGTCCAGTGTGCTAACACTGCGCCACCTCGCTCGGTGGACTGCTGTTCATGAATGCCAGCACAACACGATGAATCACCAGGCCGACGTACAGTTTTAGAGTTGGGTTGCGCGAGGTAACCAGTAGAGTGCTTCTGCTGTCATATGAAATCGCATCGGGACAATCGTTCCAGGTGTAGGCACATGCAGACAAGTTAGCTGCAGCCTTCAATTGGCTTCCTTCTAACCAACGTATGGCCGTCAGTGGCACGGAAACAGAACCATCTTTTAGCAGAAAACACAACATAGCTGCCACCTCCACTCCAGCGAGCTCTCGCTTGACACCGCTAAAGTCACAACTGGACTTGGTTTTGGGTCAGTGGTATGCACGCTGCAGGGCGTCTGGTTCGGAGCTGTCCTTAAGAAACCGATTTGTAGCAGTTCAAAAATGGCTCTGACCACTATGCGACTTAACTGCTGAGGTCATCAGTTGCCTAGAACCTAGAGCTAATTAAACCTAACTAACCTAAGGACATCACACACATCCATGCCCGAGGCAGGATTCGAACCTGCGACTGTAGCGGTCACGCGGTTCCAGACTGAAGCACCTAGAAGCGCACGGCCACACCGGCCGGCCTGTAGCAGTTCGTTGTGTCACTGTGGTGCCAGATTTAAATCAAACTGCTGCTGCTGCTGCTGCAGTTGCAGTACGATGCACCACAGCCATACGCTGAACACGACGGTCTTCCCTGTCGGTAGTACTACGTGGACGTTCGTGCCCAGTCTTCTTCCGGCCATATATTCTCGTAACTACCACTGCCAGCAGTCATGTATTATGCCAAGTCTTTCTGCAATATCGCAGAAGGGACATCCAGCTTCTCGTAGCCCTATTACACGACTTCGTCAGAATTCAGTGAGATGTCTTTGTCATCTTAATGGTGGCCTTGACTAACATTGACTATGTCCAGTCTCAAAGCTAGCTAACACTCATGACCGTTATAGCGGGTATTTACAGCAAACCTGATGCGCATCTTCATAGTGACGTTACTATCGCCTCTTCAGCGACCAGCGTGAAATTTGAATAATCATCTTTCAGATGTAGAAACACGCCAACGAACTTTCTTTTACGTCACGCAACTCCTTCTTGCGATTTTTTCCGTCAATGTATTTATTAAAGGATATCATCTATACCCAATGAGATACACTAGGAATGGCTTTCAGGTTTTTATTCCATCACCAGTGGTATATGATACAGAAGAACGAACAACTGTATGTACATAGATTTCTGCAAAATGAAAACCATATTATAGTAGCAGAAATCTTAGCCTACATACATTATGTACCTCTGTAACACTCGCATGCGTGTCAATTAATAGGATAGGATATGAAGTCTTTCCTATCACATAGTACACAGATTGTTATCTATGTCGCTGTCAAAACTTTGGTTGTGAGAATTGTTGATCACTTTTGGCATTACTTTCATATAGTGTAAGGAAGCAACTGACAGATCAAAGTGTCTACATTTCCTGTCTTTTGTCATTTTTAAGAGTTCATATTTATATACATCTGTGACTTGCATTCATGTATGTAAATTACAATCTTTCGACAATTGGTATGTAAAGTTAGAATATGCAGAAGATATAAAATTACACGATAATCCAACATGTCGAGTCAAATTTTCCAAGCAGGACACAGACTCCAAACCAGATTTATTCTGTCAAAACACTGCTGAAATTCTATGTCTGTTTGAAATATACGCCCATATGACAAGACACTCGGACAACATACTTAACGAACAGAGGTAGAGAATAAGATGCGTCTACAAAATTTTGACAGTGTTTTCAACGAATAAACTTCTACTGGAGTCTATGTCCTGCATGTAAAATTGTCTAATTTGATATCATACGTTGGATTAATTCGCAATTTTATGCTTTTATAGATTAAACCTTCACATAAAAATGGTTAAAAGATTGTAATTTACATATATGAATGCATGTTACAGACGTATATTAATATAATATTAGAAACGACGATAGGCGGCTAATGTAGCCTCTTTGACCTGTCAGTTCAATTTTTACGCTGTATGATAGTTCTGTCAACCGACATCAAAGATTGCCACTGTTGTGTCCTGTCTACTCGTCGAGTATGGGGTGCCTAGGAAACCTGCCTTCTCGGATCGCTAGACAACAGGTCAAGCAAATCGTATTAATGAATTTTATTTCAGTAAGATAAATGACAATACTTAACTTCGAGAATTTACAGTGCTGTGTAGCAAGCAATGGGCGACAGACAAAATAAGAAATCTCGTCAGTGTAGACAATGCCTAAAACAAGTGAAACAATAACTTTCCTAAGTCGCTGCTGTAGAGCTCGTAAAACGGTTAGTGTTCGACTTGGCCGCGGCCAAGCGCCACGGCGCTTATATTCTCTTCGCCCAGAGGCCGTTGCTGTCTCGGTGTCGTCCTAGGTTGGGGTCTGTCAGCCTACCATTTGCTGACGTCTTCTTCACAGCCGTCTCTGCTCTACCTTTCCTGACCGCCCTGCTGGCGCTTGACTTTTACGCCGGAACTGTCACTATTTGGGATTTGACAGCAGGAAATACATGAACAATCGGTGTACTATGTTAGACGACAGGTTTCTTATCCTGTCGTATTGACTGACACAAAAGTCATTGCTACAGAGAGGTATTACATAAGTAGACTTACATTTCTGCTACTGTCATTTTATAGAAATCTATGTACATGCAGTTGTTCGTTTCTCTCTATCAGATGCCACTAATGGTGGGTTATAAACCCGAAAAGCGGTCTTGGCAACTAAACATTACTAATGGAACTCATGGCGTATAGAAGATGTCCTTTAATAAATTGTCAGCAATAGAATTACAGGATCTGTTGAACTGAAGGAAGCGTTAATAAGCACCGACTGTGAAGTGAGCATATACCGGAAAGATACTAAAGTAATGAGAAACAGGAAAAATCACAAAAGCGAGAAAACGTGGTAGGTGAAGTTAAGGACTTATTTTACCTTGAAACATAGTCACCAATGTCGGACGAAGCAAGTAGGAAATAAAATGTAGACTAGTACAGGCAAAGTGTGCATTATTGGCCAAGGGAAGTCTACTACTATCAGACACAGGCCTTAATTTTAGGACTAAATTTCTGAGAATGTACGTTTGGACTACAGAATTATATGGTAGCGAATCGTGAACTGTGAAGAACTGGAATAGAAGAGCATCGAAGCGTTTGATACGTGGTGCTATAGAAAATGTTTCAAATTAGGTGGACTGAATCCCCAGGGAAAGGAATATATGAAAAACGCTGTCAAGAAGAAGACTCAGGATGATAGGGCATTTGTTAAGATATCTGGGGATAACCTCCATGGTACAAGAAGGCGAAAACGGTAAGAGAAGACAGAGATTAGAATACATGCAATACATAATGTAAGACGCACGGAGCAAGTGCTACTCTTAGATGAACAGGTTAGTAGAGAGGAGAAATTGTGGCGGGCAGCAGCAAACCAGTCAGAAGACCGATGATAAAACAAAAAGGAAAAGATCTCTGTAACAACATACTTCGAGTAGCTCTTCATGACTTATTCAGATGGTCTGATAGAGGCCGTTTAGTATAGGTAGCTAATTGCAATCCTGATTAGACTTTTTGTTTGATGTGACTTTATATTCTGTGGTTATAATTAAAGTGCAGCTGCTTCCAGAGATTCAGTGTGGACTGTAATTATCAAATGGCAGTGAAACCTGGAAAATATGCTAATACGTTAATGCGGAAGCGATTTGCGCAGCAAAAAACATAGTTCCGATTTTGTCTATCAGGTGCAAATCTGGCGCTGTGAATAAGGAAAGACGTATAGAAATATTTCCATATGTAATGGATTAGAAACGGCACATGGATAGAAAAGGTGAAACAAGTGAGAAAGGCCTAATGTTGACTTTATTATCTCACTGCCGTACGATAATTACACCCCACAGTGGTCCTCCTTGAGCAGCTGAACTTTAATAATAACCACCCGCTACATTAGGAGGGGTTGTCATAAAATTTCAGTTATCATCTCGTATGAAGTTACGTAATTAACCTTTTTTAGCACGCGCATGTTTGCAGTCCCGATACACAATGAAATTCCCGGCCCACAGTGCCGTAGCACACCGCTGGAAGATGCAAAACAAAACCATGCAGCCCATCTCCACTTCGATGTTTGGTTTTGGCTACCTTAGTGGCGTGCTGCACTTCTGTGGGCCGGAAATATCAGTATGAAAGGTTCAAATGGCTCTGAGCACTATGGGACTTAACTTCTGAGGTCATCAGTCCCCTAGAACTTAGAACTACTTAAACCTAACTAACCTAAGGTCATCACACACATCTCCATGCCCAAGGTAGGATTCGAACCTGCGACCGTAGCGGTCGCGCGGTTCCAGACTGTAGCGCCTAGAACCACTCGGCCACCCCGACCAGCGTACCTGCAAATACGTCAGTCAGTTTCACTACAGGAAATTACTACTATTGAAATAGTTGTGAAGTAATTGTATCTTTTGTACCGATTTTTTTGCATTCTCAAGAAATAATCACTTCTTTATATTATTTTGCTCAAGTGGAATGTGTGAAAGCTGAACCTAGTATAATTTGAATATTTGTAGTCAGCTGCTTATTCTTGATTGCTGTTATTGTAGCATGACATTTAAATCTGGCTCAACTATTAGCGTGCAGACCCAGAAACTAATCTGTCGGCAGACGTAGATCGAGGCTGAACTAAATAGTCACAAAAAAAAAAATGGGAAACACTTAACTACACAACGCATGGAATTGTAAACACTATTATTTCAATAAGAAAAATCTTTGAAGTGATCTCTTTAAATCTTCTCTTAGTAATTGTACTTTAATGAATCTTCAATTGTTCATTTATGCAACCTACGCGGAGTATTTAAGAAATTGCGTTCACTGAATAATTATGCACTTAACAACTCCACAAAGTTTATTAACTTTTCTTAAAGAAGATAATTGTTTTTCAGTTCACTAAAATAGGATATTCGTATTTATCGTAACACTTCGGATAAGACTTTGTCCAGGCAAATGACTAAGGGTAAAATGCAGTGGCTCAACACGAAGTTTGAAGAACACAATCTTATTATTGAGAACGAAACCACACAACTGATCCATGCAGTTATACAGTGCTCAACTGACAATTTGAGAAAAAGATGATAGTAGCGTCGACCTCCTGCGCTATTCAAAAAAAGGCAGCAAAACTATCCATGGCTCTTCCTGTGCAATAAACTCTGAAAATTCTCTTCTTAGCGTCGGAGTTTCATAGAACAGGGCTAACCAAAGAATTCCATGAATAATAAGCCGAATTACTTCCACATACGATGCTATATTATCTAATCTTTCAGTTCTTGTCGCCTCTTTCAGTTCAGAAGTTGGCGCGCCCTTCGCCTAACCACCGGCTGACTCATGTCACAAACGAGCTTTCAGTTCGACCGCCTCAGCCACATTTTCTAGTCCCTCCTAGTTAGTTCCGTTGCAGAGCGACTTCCCTCCGAGTTTTACATGATTACAAACCTACTTTCCCTACGCATGAATCACTATTACAATTAAAGTTTCACAAATTTATCAAAACTAGACATGATTGTCTTAATGGGATTTACGCGATCGTTCATTAAATAAAAATAAGGCATTTCAGTCTTTGATCGCTATTTTGTATTTTCAGTGACAGGTTTCAGCATAGCTGCCCATCTTCAGGTCATATATTGCAGAGTTACAGAGTAACTTGTCAGTACAGAACTATGGGTTCACTGTCACAATTTTATTTTTTAATTAAAGTCTCAATTTATGTATTATTTTGTAGCATATTACTTTTGAAATTAGATCCAAAGACTAGTTAAATTACATAAATTATCGTAAATAATGAATAAAACATTTACATTGATGTTACATCAAAGAGCATGGATACACAGAAGTTACATAAGGTAAAAACAGACAAAGAAGTTAGATAAGACCATTTTGAGTAATATCGATAACAGTGTTACAAGCAAAGCAACGCATAAACCGACGAATTCTTACTAGCATTTCAAATCGAACTATTTTTGCCAGTATGTGGTGCAGCTGGAACCACAGCATATACCGTGTTCAGGCTAATTCTTATTAAATTGAGGGTTAGTATTTTCTTGTGCTGTCTCCTTAAATTTCGCCGTTTAAAGTACTAATACACCGAATATAATAGTAATGTGATTTGGAAATGATCCTAGCGAATAAAGCCATCCGGATCGCGTAGTATCTTTCTTAATAACGAGGTTCGGCTACAGCTGTGATCAGATTCTATGTGTACGGATGTACTATTTGGCGAAGAAGTATCTGCAGAAGAATGGGAACGAAGTACTTCAAGGAAGCACTAGAAGAACTAACGAAGTACGCTATTTACTAGGTACCTAGATAGTTTAGCCTGAGTAATTGAACTGTTTCAGGTTACCCACTTCATCCTTCTTCCATGGGGAGAAAGTATTATTTTTGTGCAATGACTTTTAAGCATTATATTCAAATTTACGAGACATTTCAGTTCAATAAAGTGTTGAGGAACTTGTCTACTGTACCAAAACGTTAGGAAGGGTTAAAAAAATGGCTCTGAGCACTATGGGACTTGATATCTGAGGTCATCAATCTCCTAGAACTTAGAACTACTTAAACCTAACTAACCTATGGATATCACACACACCCATGCCCGAGGCAGGATTCGAACCTGCGACCGCAGCTGTTCCAGACTGAAGTGCCTAGAATTTCAAGTGTTTTTACTATGCGGTCATCCATTTTTATCCACGTTTATCTCAAAAGGGGGCAAATATCCGCTTTCGTGAGGTAAAACACCGCAATTTTTGTTTTATATAAATTGTAAATTTCTCTGTAATTAATAAACAGAGCTGGAGTTTGGTTGAGTTCAAGGTAACAACCAGACCTATGACTGCAGTCTAAAATCACTGGAAAGTTACCATAGTATTAGAAAACGTTGTGAGGCTCTACCCCCACCTAACTACCCGTCGTGATTTGGTGTCGGAACAGGTCTAACTGCTAGGAATAGGACACGTATGGGTGGCCACTAAACCCTATTCATAGCAGTCACCATAATGGGCCGAGTATTAAACTGAGGACCGGTATAGAATTTCGTTCATTACACCACTGATTTAGTGCTGTCCTGCACCGCCGGAAGACAGCGCAGCAATTATTTCAGATCGTAATCGGAGCAGCCACACGCGTTATATGGTCCGAAGAGCTCATCTCTTAACGGTTCCTGATTTCCGGACCGACCGGCGGCTCCTACCGGTCGAGCGAATCGACTCGCGCGGGCAGTGATCTGCGATCAGCTGGAACGGCGAACGCCGTGGCCGTGCGGCCGGCCGGCGTGGCGCTCCGCATGAAATATGGCAGTTACGATGGCAGAAGATGGGGGTGGGGGGGTTCCCATAATTACAGCACGCCCACTGCGCCTGGAACATTGGATAATTAATTCTCGCTCCTGAAAATTCATGATGCCAGCTAGCCCCCTGTTCGACTACTGCGCCCCCCTCGTTGGCCGACGCAGACGAACAAAATTGTTCCTTAAATATCAGACGTTATGCATTAAGCGAGTAACATCTGTGCCAGTACGTGAAGTGCGGCACGCGATCCCCGCTATTTCACCACCCGCCTCTCTCTCTCTCTCTCTCTCTCTCTCTCCACCGGTCTTATCAAGTGGTGGATAGAAATGGTCTGTCGACACGCTATTTTTCTGTATGTGATAAGTAGCCGACGAGGTGACCACTTGTTCCTCGTGTCTGAATCGTCAAAAGGCTGCAGTAATATTTTCTCCAAAGGAAGCCGTCCGTCTTCTAAGCTGCCCAAGGGAAATACCTTTACACAGTTACGTCTCACGTCTCATTAGACACCTTCATTACACTGAAGCTACGAGGAACAGTTTGAGAAAGACGAGCAAGTGTTACTCGTAGGAATATACTTAGTTGATAACTTTAAAATTCTGATTTGACATAAAATCGGTGGAATTAGAATTTTTAAATGACGCTCGTAACTCTTAATATTCCATGTTCTTTGAGAAAGGCATCTCTTCGGAAGAATAATGAAAATACGCATAAGTGCATATACAGTTATAACCGAATTATTACCGCGCTACTACTTTTGCACGATGACAATCGACAGAAATATTGGCAAAAACCTTAAAATAAGAAATTGTTAGTAAAATTTGCCGCACGGGATTAGTCGAGCGGTCTTAGGCGCTGCAGTCATGGACTGTGCTGCTGGTCCTGGCGGAGGTTCGAGTCCACCCTCGGGAATGGGTGTGTGTGTTTGACCTTAGGATAATTTAGGTTAAGTTGTGTGTAAGCTTAGGGACTGATGACCTTAGCAGTTAAGTCCCATAAGATTTCACACACATATGAACATTTTTTAGTGAAATTTGAATTTAAAAAAAACAGAATCTGTCGTAATTTTAGATTGCAAATCCCTGTGTGGGCAAAAATTACTTAATGATCACTAATTGTTCATAAGTTGTAATCACCAACTAATCATTGAATTGTAATCAAAGGCACTGAGACGAGCTCAGATGTAAGAAACACAGACAACAAAACTAAAGCTAATCAAAAGACTATCCCAATTATGTGTACTGAAGACTTGGAAGTTGTCTGCAAAACAATTCACCTAACGAATACCTTTACGTTAATGTAATGCTGACAGTTAACAATATTAGAAATGCAAACGTTCACAAATACTTGTTTTCTATTATAGTAAGTTATTTCCGGAATGTTCATAATGTGTTATTTAGCGAAGAATAAGCAATTCTACACTATACTGCAACATAATTTGCAAATGTAAGCGGAGACTGAAATGCACCAAAAACATGAATTGTATTATGAAATAATATTTTGTCAATTTTCATTTAAAATATGCTCTTACTCTTTTACTGTTAGTAATTATCCTTTAAGCAGATGTTCTAGGAAGTGAGAAAGTTCACTGCTCTTAAATGACAGTCTTGGATAGTTTTCAGTTTTGCAAATTGCACTTCATTATCTCAGTTGCTGAAATTAAATAAGGTCATCACTTTCAAAAGTTTCCTATTCTTTCACTGAAGGTATTCTCGGAATCAATAACGGTATTAGGTTAGGACCCTGTTAGTTAAATGATTGACGTTAAGTTCATATAAGCTATAACCGTTTCTGCACAAGACTGTTGCGATGACAAAAGTCTTGGGATACCAAGTGTCGGCCCTATTTTTGTCCGGCATAGTACAGCAACTCGACATGGCATGGACCCAACAAGTCGGAAGTCGCCTGAACAAGTACTGAGTCATGCTGTCTCTATCGCCAACCATAATTGCGAAAATGTTGCCATTTCAGGATTTTTTGCATGTACTGACCTCCCTATTACATTCCATAAATGTCCGATTGGATTCACGTTGGGCGATCAGGGTGGCCAAATTATTTGCTTGAATTGTCCTGAATATTCTTCAAACCAATCACGAACCATTGTGGCCTGATGGCCTGCTGCGTTGTCATCGATGAAAATTCCATCGTAGCTTGGGAACATGTGCGAGGTGCCGGGGCTAGCAGTGTATTCAACATTAAATTCCTTTAGAATCTTCACATGGAAATGATGCTCTAAGCCCCCCTTTTCTAACTCCGACTTTTGCAGTTGCACATGGATTAAGAAGAAACACGAACTGACTGTAATCGACAGGTGGTGAGGATGATGTCGTGAGTATGGCCTGAAACAAATTATTCTGGTTAGGTTGTTCCAGACTAAAGACTTCCTATCAATAGAAATGCGCCTCTGAGGGAGACAAAGAAGGCTCCCTACACAATCACTGGCGGTACAGTGATTGATTTTAACAAGCGAAGTCACACAGTAACGCTGATACAGTAAACTTTAGCCAATACTGTTCAAGATGGACAACATAGGCCGCTTGTACACAGAACGCTCAATTGCCAACTGTACGCGGAAAGTTATGTTGAAATCGAAACTTCAGCAACTTCGTCAAACAGGACAATTAAATGAAAGTATATTAGACAGCCAACGGAAGGCAGGCTGGCCAGACCAGCGAGAGCTCAGCCTTGTAACCTACTCCAACCGAAAGGCGAGAGCCGACTCCCCTCAAGAGCACCCCTACAAGCCAAACACAGAACATTCCCGCCCCCACGACAGTGGCCGTGGTTAAACGTTCCAACTAGCAACGCGAAAACCGGCGGAAAATTCCATATTGCCGAAGCACTACCATTCCACCAATGGAGATACTTGGCTCCAATTGCTACGTCACGGAGCTATCGCCTGAGCAAGCCAATCACAGTTATGATTTTGCAGAAAACGCGGAAATTTGCCCGCCAAGACTGCCTGGGAACAGAAGTCATTCCCACGCCTCGCTGGAAGCCCGCCAGAAAGTGTTTTCACTAAGTTTCTGCGAAGAAACAATATCTCTAGCCCAGCTGTTCCGTCAGGCCCCTGTGGGCGTGTCGCCCTCGCTCTTATGACAATGTTGGCGTGTGGAAAGCATCCACTCGACTCCCTCACACCCGTCGGCTTAACCCTTTCCAAGATCAACAGAGCCCGCCTGTCACCGGACCACCCGCGTGACGAGACACGCTGCGTGGGAAGTCCACGTGTGAAGGAACAGCAACTTTTCACCACATGCAATTAGAGAGGAAAATCGAATTACTCAGAGTAAGATAGAAATATGCCACCTCTCGCATGAAGACCATGAATGGCTGCAGGTCACCTCCATCATAACCATTTCCAGTCAATGTCAATGATCGGTTCAACTGGACCAGAGGACCCAGTCCATTCCATATAAACACAGCCCACGCCGGCCACCACCAACTTGCTCAGTGCCTTGTTGACAATCTGAGTCCACGGCTTAGTGTGGTCTGCTCCACACTTGAAACCTATCATCACTTCTTACTAACTGAAATCCTGCCTCATCTGTCCAGGCCGCCGTTTTCCAGTCATGTAGAGTCCAAGCGATTTGGTCACTAGCCCAGGAGGATGTCGTGCTGTTAGCAAAGGCACTTGCATCAATCATCTGCTGCCCTAGCCCATTAACGCCAAATTTCTCCGCAGTATGCAAACGGATCTTACGTCGCACATTGAATTCTGGGGTTATTTCATGCAGTATTGCTTGTCTGTTAGCACTGACAACTCTAAGTAAACGCCGCTACGCTCGGTTGTTAAGTTAAGGCAGTCGGCCATGCATTGTCCGTGGTGAGAGGAAATTTCTGAAAGTTGGTATTCTCGTCACACTCTGGACACTGTGGTTCTCGGAATATTGAAATCTCTAACGACTTCCGAAATGGAATGCCCAATGCCTCCGTCGCCAAATACCATTCCGCGGCGTATGAAGTCTGTCAGTTCCCGTCGTGCAGCCGTAATCACGTCGGAATCGGTTTCATATGAATCACGCAAGTACAAATGACAGTTCCGACAATGCACTACCCTTCTATACCCTGTGTACGTGACACTACCGCCATCGAGTATGCGTACACATTGTTCTCCCAAGACTTCTGCCATTTCATTGTAAACGTCGAAGTACACAAGCCAAGCGGGTTTGTAACTTATCCTTGAAGTAAGTTAATAATCTGGTTGTGGAGTGTAGCGTACCTAAAACGATTCGTAACATACCCAGCAGCTGTATGTCAAGTGCCCTCCCCAGCGTCCCGTCTGCAGAATTTGGCTGTCGAGGGCGGACATTTCGGCGATGCAGGTGACGGAGGTCTGGGCCGGCAGACACGATGTATGCAATCGCGCCTCTCAGGGTCGGCCGCCGCGGTGGCAGCCTATAAAAACGTAACGGCCCAGAGGGCATATTTCCCGACCGGGCAGGTGCTGGCTGCTGCTATACGGCCGCCCGCGGTCCGCAGCCTCGCTGACGCGGCGAGAAATTCGGCCTGCGGCGGAGGCCGGCCCGCGAGGTGTGTGGCGGCGGGGTGTGTGCGCCGCACCGTGCCGCCGGCAAATAGCTTTCAGCGCCGAATCGATTACGGCTCCCGCCGTTCCACTTCCAAACTACCGAATGAGATCGCTACTCGCTACTCGCTTTTTGCTTAGTCATTGTTTTAACAATCAGGAAAAGGGTGAGGGGTAATAGCAGGCTTAGTTCGCCTCTCAGCCTGTTCATATTCTCCTCTGTTCTTCCGCTAAGTGCCAGGATGATAACAATGGCTTCACGGAAACAGTACAACAAGAATAATGTTTTGATCCAATTCAGTACAGTACAAGATTAGAGTTCACACAGGTTTTGGAAATATCGAAATCTCAGGTGTGCTTGAGACTTCACTGATTGCTGAATATGTTTGTTTATTTATTTTTCCTATTTCGTACATCAGTCCTCTGACTTGTTTGATGTGCCCGCCACGAATTACTCTTCTGTTCTAATCTCTTCAGGCAGAGCAGCACTTGCACTCACATTATTTGTTGGCTATGCCCCAACCTCTGTCTTCCCCTACAGTTTTTACCGTATGCAGCTCACTCAAGTTCAATGGAAGCCATTTCCTGGCGCCTTCACAGTTGTTCTATT
Organism: Schistocerca serialis cubense; assembly: GCF_023864345.2. Lineage (NCBI taxonomy): Eukaryota > Metazoa > Arthropoda > Insecta > Orthoptera > Acrididae > Schistocerca > Schistocerca serialis. The sequence continues at coordinate 444,851,747 of NC_064642.1, read as the reverse complement.
ATCCTATCAATGTTTCCCGCATGTTCCTTTCTTCGCAGATCTTACGGACGACCACCTCATTCGGACGACCACCTCATTCCTTATCAGCGCACCTGAGCATATTTACGTAGCACTACGCCTCAAACAGTTCGATCGTCTTCTTTTCTGATTTTATTGCAAGCTATGATTCACTTCTACACAAAGCTGTGCTTCAAATGTACAACGTCAGTAATTTATTTGTCAAATAAAGGGAAATGTTTGATACAAGTAAACTTATTTTGAGCAGAAGTGATCCATTTGCCTGTGCTAGCCTGCTTTTTGTGTCTTCCTCGGCTTGTCCGTCAAGTGTTATTTTGCTTCGAAGATAGCACCAAGGTGTTTGGAAATTCCCTTTACAAACTTCGCAAACATGTAGAAGCGAGTGAGTACATAATACTTTGAACAGACATCGCCGTCCGGAAAAGTGCCGCTTCTGTTCAACGATACTTTCAGTTCAGATGTTTAACTTATACACTTCTCCTTGTGGACCTGAATTAGGCGTGACCCAATATAATAATTAGATAACAACTGGAAAGGGAACATAACAGCCTGCCGGGGTGCCCGAGCGGTTCTAGGCACTACAGTCTGGAACCGCTCGACCGGTACGGTCGCAGGTTCGAATCCTACTCCGAGCATGAATGTGTGTGATGTCCTTAGGTTAGTTACGTTTAAGTAGTTTTAAGTTCTAGGGTACTGATGACCTTAGAAGTTAAGTCCCATAGTCCTCCCATTTGAATAATTTGGAACATAACAAACATAACGAAACATCCATGTATCACAACAGGACACTTGTTTGTATTAACACTTAAACGTTACGTGTTTACATTGTCTCAAAACCAAACAGAGCCCAGCATACCGTACGTACAGAACAAAATTGATGCATTACAACACCTGCATGGTATGGCGACCGCCAAAGTTGTTACAGGCATTGTACCTACGATGCATGTTCTGGTACGCACTCTCCAGCCCGCCCGGTTAGCCGTGTGGTCTAACGCACTGCTTTCCGGGCGGTAAGGCGTGCCGGTCCCCGGCACGAATCCGCTCGCCGGATTAGTGTCGAGGTCCGATGTTACGGACAGCCGGTGGATGGTTTTTAGGGCGGTTTTCCATCCGCCTCAGCGAATGCGAGCTGCTTCCCCTTATTCCGCTTCAGTTGCACTATGTCGGCGATTGCTGCGCAAGCATTTACTCCACGTACGCATGCACCATAATTACTCTATCACGCCAACATTGGGGTTACACTCGTCTGGTGTGAGACGTGCCCGGGAGGGGGGGGGGGTGTCCATTGGAGGTCGAAAAGCACAATAACCCTGGGTTCGGCGTGGGGCGGCGGTGGGGTGAGTGGACTGCTGTGGCCTGTTGTAGGGTTGGGTGCCACTGCGGTCTGCGGCTGGGACGAAGCCTCTCCGTCGTTTCTAGGATCCCAGTACCGTATAATGCAATACAATACACACTCTCCACCCATCCGGTGTCTCTTCAGTTTATAGTTCTGCGGCCAGAACTCGTTCCAGGAGTTCTTCCTGTGCCCGTACACAAATCCCGTAGCAAGGCAAACGTTATGTGACATCAGGTGTTCCTTTGACGTTATACGCGTCATCCTGTCTACTCTACTGCATAGCTGGACTAGCAGTTCTGAGACTTTTCTCTTTCCCTCGGCAGACGTGAACACGTTACAGTTCTGAATTGAAACGATATTTTTCCGGACATGGTTACCTATCCAAAATATTGTAAACCCACTCCCCTCTACAAGTCGTAAAAGTTTGTGACGGGGATTTCCGAACGCCCTGTAATTTATTTCTCAAGTGAACATCCATTTTTCTCAGTACATGCAGTACTAATCGTACGGGAATGAATGAGGCATCATTAGTAAGGTTTATTGACAAGAAGCCTGCGTACCGAATTTGCGCTAAAGCTTACTACTTACAGTAAATGTTATATAAAACAGGCTTTTAACTTTCACAGGCAAAAGGGCATCATGGATGCTTAGTTTCATACCTATATTTCACGAAGCTAACAAACACGAGACTCTCTTTTCATCCTTTCTTATTATAAATACCATTTTATTTGTTTTGAAGTGTTTATTAACTGGACAATATGTATACAGCATTGTCAAAGATAACAACCATGACCAGTACGGTTGATCATTATCTCCGCCCGTTCACAAACTGACTTTTCTAAACGTGTATAATTTCCAGAATGAAAAACATTTGTGGCATTGTCGCCTTGAATTGCGATGTACCTATACATTCCCTGAGTTCTGTCAATCGCACAAGCCGGGGCATACATTCCGAACGCAAAACACATTTTAGGACACACCGAATGTACATACAAGGATTTATCATAAATTCCGGATTATTGTTTCACGTCGTTCGGTTCCTTTTTCTCTTCGCTCCCACAACTAACATTATCCCGAAGAATACACTTATTCCAAATACCGTCATTATTTACAACCATAAAAGTGCGGAAGTTTCTCTCGGATCCCTGGTCACATCTGATTTCCACAATTAATTACCTCTTCTTGCAGTTAATAACGATTTCCAGAGTATCTTAAAAAGCAGTAGTTCTCACTTAAGCACTGAGAAAACCGAACTGTTAATCGGTAACAATTTGAAACGTATTGCTAATTTAAATTGTAGTGCAAGACGGGGACTAGAACCAAGAACTTTTGCCTTTCTACCGCCAGTGCTAGTATTGTAAGGTACCAACTTCAAGTTTGTAAAGATGCAGAGAGCTACTGGCGGAAGTGAACTGAATGGGCGAGTCTGGATAGCGCAGCCGTGAAAAGCACAGGTTGCGGATTGTAGTCTTGGTGTGATAAACAATTTTAACCTGTCAGGAAGTTTCTAATCAGCGAACACTCCGATGCACGGTGAAAATTCTTTACTTTGGCAACGTAGTTTCCTCGGGGTTTCGGAGAGAACTACTGTCTGCTTTTTGTGAGCTGAAGGTGGCAAAGTTCTGCCTTTCACGTCACTGCGACTATGTGCAGCTGTTTCGCGCCAGGTGGGAAGGAGCAGGTTGCAGACCGCACCGTGGAAAGCGGCGTGGGTCGCGATTCGCCTCGGCGGTTCCCTTTCGCTCCGGTCCTCCCTGCGAGTAACCAGAGCTCAGGAGCAGAAGGAGCTGGCAGCCGCCAACTGTCCTTTTGCAGTGGAGGAGCACCAGCGCACGGTTCGATCGACACGACTCGGCGATGAAAGGCGACTGAGAGGACGGTCGTGTCCGCTCGCCCATCTGCAGCCAAGGACGCGTCGTCTCTGCGAGTGAGAGATGACTTCGTACATCGGACCCTCCCGTCTCGCAGAGCCGCCGCTGAGATTTCGCACTGCTACGGACCTCATTTCGCTGTACCAATGTGGAATATATTTCTTAGTCGTGTTTTGCAGACTAGACAACTCTGTTGTAGAATACTGGAATGGGATTGATCAGGTACCGAGCTACAAAAACATAATACTTCGCCAAGAAAATACAAATTTATTTAAGAAATTTTGAAATACGGCCATATCAACTGAATATAAGAAAATGAGCAACAAACATTAAATATTTGAAACTGGAGGAATTTTCAATTAAGATTTTGCAAGGTGTGACGTTGCGTAGGGCTTCTTTCTTAGAATAATCAACTACCAGTTATAAACCGATTTACATAAATGAAAATGTAAATCTTTGTTTCTTCATAATCTGAAAGTTCTTCACCAGTGCCTTTGAAATTTTGACATAAGGTTGCATTCGAGTACGAGCGTGTTCTTGTATACCTAGTACAGCAATTCTTAGGGAAGGCTCTTCATTGATTGCTCATTTTAACACAACGTTGTATCCAAATACGAGCACGTATTAAAGAGGAAACTACTATGAAAAATATATAAAAGTTCTTTTTTTTATTTCTGATTTTTACTCAACACTCTGATGAATATTCAGATGTACTTAGGGGATATGTTTTAATAACATATGAGCATATGTGTAATATTACCATAAACCTCAAAAACGACTCGACCGATTTAATCCAAATTTTTACACGTTACTGCAAAAACTTAAAAACACATATAGGCTATAAATTTTAATATATAATATACAGGCAGATTTTTTACACTGTGTACACTGTAGGGATTGATCGGTTAGAGGCTTCACCACAAAAACGGTCTAATGAACTTACTTCCTGAGAAGCATGGTTTCCATGCTGGAAACCATTTATTCAGTCTGTAAGTAGGCTGTTTAGGTTTTTTTTGTTGGTAACGCCACGTAGGGCTCTGTATGAAAATCACTGGCTATGCTGTGTGCAGTCTGTGGCTGGTTTGCATTGTTGGAATATTTGCTATTGTAGTGTTGGGCACTTGGGTGTGAACAGCACATAGCGTTGAGCAGTTGGAGGTGAGCCGCCAGCAGTGGTGGATGTGGGAAGAGAGATGGCAGAGTTTTGAGAGCGGACGATCTGGACGTGTGTCCGTCAGAAAAAGGAATTTTGTAAGACTGGATGTCATGAACTGATATATATATTATTACTTTTGAACACTATTAAGGTAAATACATTGTTTGTTCTCTATCAAAATCTTTAATTTGCTAACTATGCCTATCAGTAGTTAGTGCCTTCAGTAGTTAGAATCTTTTATTTAGCTGGCAGTATTGGCGCTCGCTGTATTGCAGTAGTTCGAGTAAAGAAGATTTTTGTGAGGCAAGTGATTCATGAAAGGTACAGATTATATTTAGTCACGGCCATTCTTTTGCAAGGATAATTGAAAGTCAGATTGCGTTGCGCTAAAAATATTGTGTGTCAGTTTAGCGATGATCAGAATAAGTAAAGAGAGAAATGTCTGAGTACGTTCAGTTTTGCTCAGCTGTTTGAAAATCAAATAACGTAAGAGGTTTACCAGCACAGTAACTCATAAATTTTTGTAAGGGGACGTTTCAAGTCATACATCGTTACAGAGACTGCGGTCTGATACGTGCTATACCATGCAGCCACAGTTACAGTATGCATGGGTTTCCTCTAAAGGGTGGTGCTGTTCCAAATACATCACGCCCCAGCGCCGTCTCCTGCCACAGTAATTGATAATGTTGCGCCCGATTCCCATTGTCGTGGATGTGATACACCGTTTTACACAGTTGTTCCGTATTCTAATCGTGAGCTTGCCGACATGGTGTTTACTTACGGAAAGGCAAATGGCAACGGGTGGCAGGCAGGAGACATACCCCCACCGACAACAACTACAGCATTCAGCATCTACGACACTGTTCCATAGTTTGCCTGAGACAGGGTCATTTCAGGAAGCAGGACACCTTGTAGGACGTACTTGAAATGTTCGGACGCCAGACTTAGAGGAAAATGTGATTAACGCTGTGAAAAGAGACCGCCGTGTCAGTACCAGGTAGTTGGCCCGCCAGACGAAGTAAGCCAGACGACTATGTGGCACATTCTCCATGACAACTGTAGCTACACTTATCACTTACAGCGCTTGCAGGTCTTACTAGCGACAGAGTTTCCATATCAGAAGCAGTTTTGTCAATGATTCCTTCACCAGACAACCACGTTTCCGGGATTTGTGGCATCCATTCTATTCACAGAAAAGACCACCTTCACGCGGAGTGGTATCTTAAACTTTCATATCAGTCATCTGTGGGATATATGTAGAACCTCCGTGGTGCAGTGACAGCAAATAATTAGCATCGGTGCAGCAGGAATGCGTGAGCCGGGATTTGTGGCGACCGTGTTTCGGGACCAGTTTTCCTTCCATGTCGCCTAACAGGCCGGGACTATCGGTGTTTCGAGGGGATGACTTTACCTCCCCTGATGGAAGAAGTGCCACTGATGACTCGAAGGGCTATGTGGCTGCTATATTATGGTTCTCCAGCCTACTTCGCCATTAATGTCCGGACGCATCTCAATCGTGTCTTCCATGGTCGATGGGTCGGATGAGGGGGGTCCAGTTGTATGGTCTGCTCGTTCACCGGATCTCAACCCGAGCAATTTCTGGTTATATGACCATCTTAGAAGTATCGTGTATGCAGGTGGAGGCATTGGAGCAGCGTATTAATGCTGCCTTTGACACTGTTGGGATGCAGCCTGGCCGATGTGAACGCGTGAGACAGAACATGCTAGTGCACGTACCCGCATGCGTTGAACCACATGGAAACCATTTTCAGCACATATTGTAACTGTGGCTCCATGCCACAGAGCGTATCAGACCGCAGCCTTTGTGGCAACGTATGATTGAATAAATGGTCTCCAGCATGGAAACCATACATTTCCAGATATAAGTTCATTAGACCTTTCTTGTTCCGTATCTTCTCATCGGTCAATCCCTAGAGTTTATAGACAGCAGTAAAATATCACCCTCTCTTTATTAGCGAAATGTTGTTCGCACACAGAAAAGTTGTACTTAAGGAAAAACGGCTTATGATTAGACGACTACTATGGAACCAGAATTTGCAATAACAATATACTAGGCTCAAGCTCAGAGAGAGGGGTGAATAGATGGACAGAGGGGCTTGAGGAAATGGATATAGAAAGCAGAAAGGATGAGGAGAGAGAGGGGCAGGTGGAGATGGAGAGAGGGAGGAAGAGAGAAAGGACAGAGAGAGAGGAGAGGAGGTCGTAGAGAGATGACAAGAGAGAGTCCAGGAGAATATGGGATTGAAAGATAGGGGGAAGAGAAGATGGAGAGACAGGGGGAGGGGGGGGGGGGAGATTGGTACTTATATCCAATTCCTTAACAGATTAGAAACGTATGCTTTCTCTTTTCTTCCTTTCCCGTTTAAGCAGACAGAGTCACAGCAACGTACGGGCGGAAGCAGCTAGTTCAACATATAATCTTAGGGTAAACAAGAGAAATATTATTCAAACTCGTGAGGTAGAGTGCAAATACTGGTAACTCAGGCTAATTGTGTACGATAATATATACATAAAATTTAAACAATAGTGCCCACATAGCTTGAGCTGCAACAGTCAGTGCTAACGTTAAACCATCATTAACAATATTCATAAATTACCAACAGGTCTCAAACCCTATAAACAATTTTAGCAATGTCAGATAACCAAATTGGGGCCAGTAGACTCTTAAATAAAATCAGGGTTCACTAAAACCTCACCATATAGTATAAAGAACCCAGCAACACAGCGGACAGCTCCAAATAACTGTTCGTACAGTCTACACGCTAAGGTGTTCACCATACAAGTCTAAGAAACACCAATAACTACGGCTCAGTAATCAACCTAGCTCGCGAAATCTGTAGACAGCAAATAGCATACCATGTTCCCAGGGTATCTTCCACCAAATGCGAGCAAAGTGCTTTTAGGGCGATTATACTGGTAGAATCAAAAATCACACACACCCGCTCGAGGCGGTATTCAACTGACAGCGTCTATGTCGCACATGACTGACAGCGCTTGTCCTGGGATGGCCATCCTGCCATCATCGGCGGTAAACGACTGAGCTTGAGCCTACATGCACCGCCGTCAAGTCGGTACGATAGAGAATACGTATGCCCCTCGGTGTGACGCGAAAGAAGCAGTTGCTTAGCAACGTGAACAAAGAAATTATACCGCGCTTTAGATTTTTGTATCGAAGTGGGCACGGATCAGAAACCAGTACGGTTTCTGCAAGCACTAGTTATGCGTAGCGCATCTTCCGAAGTTCGTTCACGAAATCCAGATTGATGATGTGTGTCTTGATATTCCCAAATCTTTAGATATTGTAATACATCCGTTTCATTGTGAATGAAATAGATGTCCCTGGAAAGCTATAAGAAATTGTTAAAGAGTCCACAGGTTTTTGTATAGTAGTTCAGGAAGTGTTATCACAGTGTGAAACGTTTTTTGCCTCATGTTCACTGACTGAATGTTCCAGATTCTTCAGAATGGGTCAGTGTGGTATCATAATTAGTTCCACCCTCACCACCATCTCACAGTTGCTAACGAAACAGACACCAAGAGTGGTTACATGGAGACCTGATGATGCACGCCCGCCGAGCCATGCCTTAAGGAGGCAGGGCACATTTCCGGCTCAATATTATGTAAAAATGAACACCTATTTCTTTCAGGCAATGTGTATGATGTATATGTCTTTCTTGATATCCGGTAATGCAGCACACTTTCTAAACAAATTAGAGGTCTTTTGAATATATTTTAGCCTGCTTAGGGTTATTAAAAAAATTACGAAGAAATTGATTAAATTTTTTTCCAAAATGCTTGCTCAAATTGAGGTACCATGTAACCTAATGTTATACATACCAAAGAGACCAAAATTTTACCAGATATGCATGACATGATGGCTGAGGTACTAGACCTATTTAATTCCATCTATTATGTATATTAAAAGGATAAAAAATATCACATATTACATTTTAATTTTTATAATATTTTCCTAATAAAATTTTTATTTGTCCTATAATATAGTTGATTCTGCAATAAAGCTTAGGTCTACTAGATAAGTATTGACTATTGCAAGTTACAGAAAAAAATTAGAGGAATGTTTTATAAACTTTAGGAAATATTTGTATCTGAATTCTGAAAAATGCAACCTGAGGGAAATTGCGAATGAAGATATTAGTCCAAATAAACTGTGCCTCAGAACATTCGTGATGCATAGTCTTCATCCTCCGGCATGTCTTCATCTTCAAGCTTCCTCTTGGCATTCCTTTTAGCACTTCTTCCTTCTTTGATAACTTGAAGACCGAATCTTTCAGCTCCATGCACCCATTGTCTGTCACACTTAAGCAATTTTATGTCTAAATTTCTCCGGACTTCCAACCTTCCTATCACTCCATCACTGAAACATATCACTGCATCTAGTAAACCTACCTTTAATGTATTTAGTCCTACAAAAATTTTCTTGGGTAACCTTTCCGATATGCAATAGTTAAAAGTTTCATACGTATTCTGAGTGCCCACATGAACATATTTACTAAGAAAAACAGGGCCACTCAGGTCACTATAAATTGGTTTTATTTAATTCATAACAACTTTTTGGTAACCACACAAAGAATCTGCTCCTTTAGGGCAAAGTCTGTGAACAGGTTGGTCATCTGTGGACAAATTATGAAATTAGGTGGCCCATAAAGCATTCTCATTGCGGTAACTTCATTGAGAGGTGCAGTTCGTCTAATGGCCAGTCCTTAATAAATCTGAAGAAGGTCTATTTCAGTTTCTGTCAATCTGGCTCGGCCAAACAGAGATTTTCCATCAGATAGCAACTTTCCTTTCATTTCTCTTCGAAGCTTCCTTAATCTAGCACCCATCCTCTTTTGCACATGTCGACAACACTCCAGTTTTGTTACCGCGATATCACCATAAACACTGAACTCCTTAAATTTATTGAAAGCTTTTAGAGCTCCATCACACTCCATACCTCTACTGTAACCATCATAATTCTTGGAACACTGATGTTCAATATGTCCTTCGTGTTACCATGGCAGGTGTGGCAGTACTTAGATAAGCACTCAACATCAACAACTTTTCCATTCTACAGAGATGTAGCACTTACAACACCATCCAAGAAACGATGTCCTCAACCTTGCCACGTCCCATCAAGTGCAACAGTAATGTCCCTGGTTCCACTAATAATTACAGTTTCTTTTACTGCACGTTTCATAGAAGCTTTAGACACAACCAGCAAGGCATCTAAAAGTATTTTTATGTACTTGCTGAACCAACTGGGAGGAGGAGGTAGGTCCCTCAAACCACAAAACGTTTGACAGCCTTTTTCCCCTTTTCCTATTGCACGCAGTGCATAAAGTAACTTCAAATTCACATCATATGAATTATGCATAATGTTCCAAGTCATTTTCGAGGTAGATTTATTCCAGAATCTACACAGAACAACTAATTTTGACGCTAAACCCTTCCTGCTACTTTGTTGTTCAGTTATTTCCAGACAGCCTACACCATTATTTTATTTACATTTCGCCGCTTCCTTGATCAAAGAAGATAAGATACCCACATCAACAACAACAAATCCACTACAAACAGCGTCACTGTTAACACAAAAATTTGAATCACCAGGAGGCGTGCCATTTTGGAGTTTCTTCCCTGACGAACTGATACATAGTTACTTTCAACAGTGTGGCTTGCTTTGTTTGTGAACTGGTTACCACGGACTTTCCTTTTATTGATTTTCTTGATCCATGGCGTAGTTCGTATATATCGCACACTAAAGGATATGTACATCCACAAATATAAGTAGCACTTGGGCAACAAACATTCAGTGACACGTGAGAAAACTGCTTCAGGGAAACAAAAGTAAATACTAGCAAAGATAATCATTTACAGACAGTAGTAAACTGCACTGTTATCAACATATACAATGTATCATACGTATAATCGCCGGAAACAGAAAGTTCACAGCTCTTTTCGAGATAGTACTGGTTTCTGTAACAGAAATAAAGGGGGCTTGGCGGCATACATGACTGTAACTTTAAAATTTGGTATACATAGATCATTTTTCATTTGACACCCTATAATTTATGTGTCTATATAATCAGGAAAGACTACAGAATTTAATAAAGTCATAAAAAAGTTCCATTTTTCCACCATTTATAAGTACCCTGTATCCTAGTGCGGCTCTGACTACAAGAGCTCTCTACTGCCACGATGTAGGATGGCTGGCGGCACTATACGGTCCAGTCTTAAGTCTTAGTTTGTCTTCGACACTTTGCTTGTGCATTAGTAGTTGGAGCCTCACAATGCACGATGCTCTCTTGATTCTTGTAATAACTGGACTTTACGGCTCTTTGATCTTTTGCAAAATTTCTTCGCAACGATTTGAGAAAGCTACAATTTAATCGAAACTTCAGTTTAGTGTACTTACGTGTTCGCTGTTTATTTCTGCTCTGTCCATCTTCCCTACGACATCTGCTGCACCGCCTTGTAGCCCACCTCTCCCTACTGTTGTGTTCGAAGTAGTACACAACGGCCAGTAAAATATATGTACGGGGACGGCGGAGACATAATTCAGAGACATCTGAACGATGGCGTACAACACAGATCAGCCTGACAGTCTTTCTCTTGACCCAGCGTAGTCTTGATGAATGGCCACTAAACGAATATTTTCTCGTAACATTCTTCTAAGGTTACAGCTCACATACCTATAGGTGGGCAGCCCATCCTGTGTCCTATGGCCGTAACTACTGTACTGACACGTAACACAAGTCTAACGACAAAACAAGTTTGTTTAAGGTACTGCGGCTACGTTCAAAGATGACCTCAGAGCGAATGAACAAGTGTCACCAAAGCATGCTGGCTAGGGTTTCACGAGAAACAAACGCTCTTTGCCAACGAACAAGTGGGATGTCTTGAAAGCCGGCAGATAATCACAAGAGATTCTGACGTACATTGCTGGCGGATGAAAATGCAACATCCTCAAAGAAGTTTCAAAATCAGGTGAAATTTGCAGCGTGCGTCTGGGGCGACGAGAAATACACATGATTAGCATTTCAGCGCAGGCGCACATCACGAGCTCCAGTAGTGGCACCTGCAAGCGTTATGTAAAGGGGCAACAGACGGCTACGTGGACGTACTGTAACCGTTCTTTTGTGAAGTTGTTTTGCTTAAGTAGCTTCAGTATGAGTCATAGAATACAGCGAACTTATTTCGAGCTCGTTTCAGCGTTCGACCGAGGAAGAATGACTTCCTATATACACTGGGATTGTCCTTCAGCGAAATCGGTGATCATGTCAGAAGGAACCAAGCGACTGTGATGCGGGGATCTGTAATCGCTGTATGCAGCAGGAAACGACGGACGGAAGAGGCCGATTGCAAGCATCTCGTTGCACCACGACGTGTGATGACAGGCATATTGAGCGCAAAGTCATAGGTGAGTGGAATGCAGTTGTAGGGGAAGGAGTACAAGAAAAGGTTATATAAGAAAAGGTTAGAGGAGAATATGGGCTTCGGGCAACGAATGAGAGTGCATGAAGACTCAGTTCTGTAATACTTTTTAGCTAGTAATAGCGAATACTCTGTTCAGGAAACACAAAAGGAGGAGCTATACTTGGGAAAGGCCTGGTAACATGGGAAGATTTCTGTTAGATTACATCATGGGCAGACGGAGATTCCGAAATCAGATACTGGATTGTAGGGCGTACCCAGGAGCAGACGTAGACTCAGATCACAATGTAGCAGTGATGAAGAGTAGGTTGAACTTTAAGAGATTAGTCAGAAAGAATCAATACGCAAAGAAGTGGGATATGGAAGTACTAAGGAATAAAGAGATAAGTATGAAGTTTTCTAAGGCTATAGATACAGCAATAACGAATATAAGGAATAGCTAAGTAGATAGGAGAGTTGAAAAGGAATGGACATCTCTAAAAGGGCCATCACAGAAGTCGGAAAGAAAAACATAGGCACAAAGAACGTAGCTGCGAAGAAACCATGGGTAACACAAGATACACTTCAATTGATCCATGAAAGGCGGAAGTACGAAAATGTTCCGGGAAACTGAGGAATACAGATATACAAGTCGCTGAGGAATGAAATAAATAGCAAGTGCAGGGAAGCTAAGAGGAAATAGCTGCATGAAATGGCGGCATTAAAAATGTGTTGAAACAAAACAAGAAACGATAGTCGGAAGAATGGACTCGGCATGCAAGAAAGTCAAAAAGCAAGGGTAGTAACTTTAAGAGTGCAACAGGAATTCCACTGTTAAATGCAGAGGAGAGAGCGGATAAGTGCAAACAATACGCTGAAAGCCTCTATGAGGGGGCAGATTTGACTAATGTGATAGAAGAAGAAACAAAAGTCGATTTAGAAGAGGCAGGGGATCCAGTATTAGAATCAGAATTTAAAAGAGCTTTGGAGGACTTGAGATCAAATAAGGCACAAGTGATACATAACATTCCATCAGAATTTCTAAAATCATTGAGGGAAGTGTAAACAAAACGACTATTCACGTTCTATGTAGAATGTATGAGTCTGGCGACATACCATCTGACTTTCGGAAAAATATCATGCACACAATTCTGAAGACTGCAAGAGCTAACAAGTGTGAGAATTATAGCATGTTCAGTTTAACAGCTCATGCATCCAAGTTGCTGATAAGTATATTATACAGAAGAAAGCAAAAAAGGATATGCTAGATGACAATGTTTGGCTTTAGAAAAGATGCATGAGAGAGGCAATTCTGACATTGTGGTTGATAATGGAAGCAAGACTAAAAAAAAAAAAATCAAGACACGTTCATAGGATTTGTCAACCTGGAAAAAGCATTCGACAATGTAAAATGATGCAAAATGATCTAAATTCTGAGAAAAATAGGGGTAAGCTATAGGGAGAGGCGGGTAATATACAATATGTACAAGAGCCAAGAGGGAAGAATAAGAATGGACGACCAACAACGAAGTGCTCGGATTAAAAAAAAAATGGTTCAAATGTCTCTGAGCACTATGGGACTCAACTGCTGTGGTCATAAGTCCCCTAGAACTTAGAACTACTTAAACCTAATTAACCTAAGGACGGCACACAACACCCAGCCATCACGAGGCAGAGAAAATCCCTGACCCCGCCGGGAATCGAACCCGGGAACCCGGGCGTGGGAAGCGAGAACGCTACCGCACGGCCACGAGATGCGGGCTCGGATTAAAAATGTGTAAGACAGGGATGTAGTCTTTCGCCCCTACTGTTCAATCTCTGCATCGAAGAAGCAATGATGGAAATAAAAATTTGCTGATGACATTGCTATCCTGAGTGAAAGTGAAAAAGAATTTCATAATCTGCTGAGTGGAATGAATAATCTAATGAGTACAGAATATGGATTGAGAATAAACTGAAGAAACACGAAAGTAATGAGGGGTAGCAGAAATGAGAACAGCGAGAAACTTAACATTTGGATTGATGATCACGAAGTCGATGAAGTTGAGGAATTCTGCTACCTAGGTAACAAAATAACCAATGATGTGCGGAGCAAGGTGGAAATCAAAAGAAGACTAGCACTGGCAAAAAGTTCATTTCATTGGCAAAAAGGGCATTCCTGACCAAGTCAACTAGTATAAAAAATACGGCTGAATTTGAGAAGGAAATTTCTGAGATCGTACGTTTAGAGCACACCATTGTATGGTAGCGGAACATGGACTGAGGGAAAACTGGAACAGAACAGAACCGAAGCATTTCAGATGTGGTGCTACAAACGAATGTTGAAAATTAGGTGCTCCGATAAGGTAATGAATGAGGAGGTTCTGCACAAAATCGGAGACGAAAGGAATATATGGAAAACACTGGCAAGGAGAAAGGACAGGACGATAGGACATCTTTCAAGCCATCAGGGAATGACTTCCATGGTACTACAGGTAGCTATAGAGGGCAAAAACTGTAGAGGAAGGCAGAGATTGGAATACATCCAACAAGTAATTGAGGATGTAGGTTCCAAGAGATACTCGGAGATGATACTTCACACAAATCCCAAGACTTTGAATACAGCTAAATTATTATATATTACAATTAAGAATACCTTAGATCGGAACTAGGAGATACATAATGCTCTGGAGAAAGCTACCCAAAGGCTGAAAATTATCGGTGAAGAGGAGATGCGACAGATCTGCTAGAGAGACTACCTACACTCAGCATTTTCGTCCTTTTTGGAGTATTGCTATGCGGTGTGGGATCCACACAGATAGTATTGACGGAGCACATCGGAAAAGAAAGAAAGGCAGTTTTTGTATTATCAGGAAATAGGGGAGAGTGTACCACGGAAATGATACGCGAGTTGGGGTGGCGAACATTAAAAGAAAGGTGTTTTTTTGCGGAAGAATCTTTCCACAAAATTTCAATCACTAAATTTCTCCTCCGAGTGCGAAAATATTTAGTTTTGTAATGATCATTATAATAAAATAAATGAGGGTTCGCTCGGGAAGACTTAAGTGTTCGGTTTTTTTCCGTACGCTTTTTGAGAGTGGAGTGGAAGAGAAATATTTGAAGATGGTTCGATGAACCCTCTGCCAGGCATTTAATAATGAATTGCTGAGCGCTCGTGTAGATTTAGGTGTGCAAGAATGTGGCACGGGGGACGTTGCCGATGGATCGGCGCCAGGACCTGCCATTGGTTGGGAACCCAATGGTTCTGCCTGCCTTGAGTGCCTAAAGGATACCAGACTGCTCCAAAACTGAACCAACAAAGCACAGTCCTATATTTAAACTCTTTATGTCCTGTTTCATGTTAAAACTTTCTCCTAAATCCAAGACATACACGCAGAGAGAGACAGTCTCCTATCAAGCCATCTGGAAGGATTATTTTTTTTCAAAGCCACAGTTATTATGAAATGACATTAAATACTAATGTAGTGGCGCCTGATTGGCTTACCAAACATTCCTTGGGCGATCTGGTTAGCAGACGATACCTCTCGAAAAGACCATTTTCCTGGGCAGTCGAGAGCTGCAGACGCTCATGGCTTTTTCCTGATCACTCGCGAGGTTGTGCATAGATTTGACTATAGAACTGTACAACATTATTCAACTGGCACGTGTTTTCCCTTGTCAGCGACAATTCGTGGGGTAGACGTTCTTGGTGGCGTAAGACCTAAATAATGGATGGAATAAAGGCATATCAATTGGTGGAAGAACTACCAACAACCTCCGGTTTGCCGACGATATCAGCGAAGGCGAAGTTGCTGAACGACTGAGAAAAATAAAAGATTTTAGTCTATCATAGGAACTGAACATCGATCTCATCAAGTCCAAACTCGTGACAATTGACTGAGCACAGATTTAACTCATCGATGGGTTAAACGGGTTGGAAGTCATCCATTCTGTCGTCTATCTTAGGTCAGCCATCTGCAACACGGGAAGGTAGATGGCAGAACGTCCAGTGGCTATCAAGAAGCTCACGAACATCTCGCAGAACAGAGTAATAATGGACACTGCTATTATTTGGCTTGTTGATACAAGCAGCTTAATGACGCATTTGAGCTTTGGTGATGGCGCAACATGCTGCATGGGAATTAACGTGTCAGTTATTAAGCAACTTAATATCTAAAAGATCCTTTCTTCTCGTGTCAACAAAAAAATGTCCCGTCCTTTGGCCATATTGTGAGAAGATATGGAGAAAAGCTATGAAAATAATCAAGAAAGGACAGTTCAAGGGCACGAGACAGAGGGGAAGAGCAGCCAGCCGGTGGATAGATCAAATCAAAATTTTCCAGTTGAAGACACAGAGTCTGAAAATGAGTCCATGGTCGTAGTTTGGCACTTTGTTTTACAGGTCCTTCTTGACCACACGAAATTTTACACCTCACTTTTACCGGTTTTGGCTACTGCCACCTTCAGATCATAAAATATTCTAATGTAGTATCAACGTTAAACTAAACATGCAGGCGCTTAGAGAAGCTATTACTCGCCCAGGATGACGAGGTTTGGTTCAAGGGATTACGATGTTTAGCAATGAGTACAGCGACGTGAGATGATGATGACGATGAATATACAAATAGTGCTTCCACAAAATTGATAAATATGTATTGTAAGTGGGGTGTGACAGTTGTAATAAGAAAGAGCCTTGTACTGGTTACGCTCTGTTTACTTCGGGCTTGGAGCTCAGAGGTGACCTAGGGCGTTCAAAAATGGCTCTGAGCACTATGGGACTTAAAGCTAACTAAGGACATCACACACATCCATGCCCGAGACAGGATTCGAACCTGCCACCGTAGCGGTCGCGCGGTTCCAGACTGTAGCGCCTAAAACCGCTCGGCCACCGCGGCCGGCCCAAGGGCGTTTATGTTGGTTCCTGCTAATGTTGTTGCACAAGCTGTGTGTAGAGTGTTGGATGTATCCATTGTGTCACAGGGCACGGAGTTGAAGGTATAGTACGGGGGCGAGGTCAGGTCAATTTTATTTGCCGTACGAAGCTCAACTCAGTTCACCGGTCTCCAGATACCCAAGTGCAATACAAACGCATCAGACCACCGCGCCGTCCATAGTAAAGTGCCTTAAGTAGAAGACAAATCTCCGGAAACGGGCTGCCCTTAACAAAAGAGACCGTCGCTGATGTGAACTACATTTACAGTGCCCAAATAAAGCGTCAACCCCCCGCCCCTCTACGTCGCGTATATTCGCTAAAGTTACCAAGATAATGGCAACGTCGCCTGCTGGAGAGCTCAGGCTTCCAGTACAGCAGAAACGCACGGTGGAGACGGGCGATGCAGCCACGTGTGCGGTGAGATGTTATGAAAGACAGAGCACAGTGAACGCGAGAACCAGCCCTGAGATATGTGCGCCTCTCCGACGGACCGCCTGTACTTTGCGTCCGCTCGTGGGACGCCGTTCGCCTGGAAATAGCCTGCTTGCTGCTTCTCCTGCGGTATTTCACCTGTCGCGGTAGCCCTCCGATGGTGCTCCATCCACAGCTGGCTCTGCATCACCGATGCCGGCTTCCACTGAGGGACGTCCTGGAAGCAGCGAGAGAACGGTATCTCGCCAGCGCGCTACTACGACTCTGAGACCATCACGTGGGGGAGATGAGGTCTGGTCTCCCCGGACGCTGATGGACGCTTCATTTACTTCACGCAGAACTCTAGCTCACTTGGCACGGAGCGTTGAGAAAAGTTTTTAACATTCAAAACGAACTAATCTGTATGATATTTCTAAATCTTACTGCCCAAAGATACAACTGCAAAGTTCTAGAGGCACGAAAACATACGCCAGACGAAGTATATCAATTAGTCAAGTACAATAACAGGAACGTACTCTGAATGGTAATTGGCTAACTGAATCGTATTCGTGGGGAATAAAAGAACTTGATTCAGTTAGAGTCAAACAGATGTGACTTGCTGATGAAAGCGAAAGAAATTACGTGGCAACGAGATGTGGTGCATGCAGTGTAGCGTGGCAGACAGCGCCGTTGAACGACGTGCTGCATGTCGGCAGTTCTAAACCGAATACCAGCAGTCATTTATTTCTTGGTGTTTTTTATTTGTGGAACGTTCCTGAAGTATCGTATCGGTTCGCGACTGGCAGTATGCGATACCTAACGTACAAGGAATGTATTCGCAGTTACGAATGTGGACAATGTTAGCTGTATAATATAATGACGACAGCGAAAAAATATGCCGAACTTGGACTCGAAACAGGGTTTCCTGATTATGCATGTTCAAAGGATCGTATTTACAAACAACATAGACACTGCAGTATAGTAGCTATCTAACACGTTCCAAATCGTCGCACATAAAAACAGGTTTTTTCGGGACTCGTACCTCGGATTCCGTTGGTGATAGAAAGGTGGGGTGAAGAATTTTGGATAGGCTTTGGACTAGGGACCATTTGTATACCCAACAGCAGATTGTCTTACTGTAACCCTCCAATAGTACCGGATCAAACTATGAATATTACGTACTTCCTCCATCTTATGCAAATGGAGCAAACCGGTTGGTTCTTTCTGCATTAGAAGTAGTCTCCGGTGGGCCTCTGAGCAAAGCCGAAGAATATTGTTTTTGGCTACCAAAACCAAGCCACGGATTCCAAGACTGCTACGCCCGACAAATGGATGGAATTTTTACTGTATATTCCCAACAAATCAATCACTAACGACCTTGAAAACTTTGTTGACATCTTTATTCGTTTCTGATACACTGAGGTTAAAAGTTATCTTAATGTAAACATAAAAAATGCTTCTAAAAACTGTATGAGAAGAAAACAGTGTATAAAGAGAGATATCAGAAACAAATATGCTGTTAAGTGTCCCCGTTATCGTCAGGATTCTGCGAAACCTATGTTGTTGTAGTACTGAACAAAATGAAAAATTTTTTTGTACATAGAATCCTGTCGGAGGTCTAAAATTATGTAGTTTCGCGTTATTTCAATTACACAGAAGTAAAGCATCGAAGAGAAGCGAACCAGCGGAAAAAGGATCCTCTCGGAGCACAAAAAAGGCGACTATCTCCTGTTTATTAAAAGACTCTGATGACTGAGAAGTGGAGTAACAGGTGCCTCATTCGCATTCTTCAGCACTTTCAAATTGTCCCAAAAATTTTGCTTGCGAACACATTCGCGCGAAGATGTTTGAATGCCAAATATTTTGGGAAATTTTGTAAAGGCGCTGAGGAAAGAAGAATGAGGCACCTGAAATCTCACTATCAGTCAGAGTATTTTAAGAAAAGGAGGAAATTCGCTTTTTTGTACTCCAATAGGAGCATTTCTCCGCTGATCTCTGCAATGTTTGTACAGCCTGGAATATTTCACTGTTTGCATAAACACCAAAATTCTAGAATATTCGATGTTTTTTTAATTTTTTTCTCTTTTTTTTTTAAAAAAAATAGCTGCATTCCCCGTCCAGTAAGTGAGTTCCGTTCTGGTTGTACGCTAGTGTCAGTAATAAACGTGCTGCTATTGTCAACCGTTCTGCTTCATTCACGACCTTGCCTTCAGATTTGGACTTGCGTGTGGTTCCGCCGTGACGATATCAAATAATGAAAACTGTCAGAATGAAGCAAAGTAATTAAGCATTTATAAACTACAAGCAGCTGTACGACGTATCACGGAGATTTCATAACGCAATTGTTTCGTAAAGGGATGGAAGAATTCCAAATAGAGTTACATGTTATTCAAAGAGGGTGAATTTTCATAATCTATGTAGGTGGCCTTGCGTGTAACCGAACGGGTGTTACAGTATGCAGAATGACACAAGCGTATGTAACGCTTTGAGGACGGAGTTTGAGTCGTGCATGGATAATTCAGTCGACAGAACACTCTCCTGTGAAAGGTGAATGTCCCAGGTTCGAATCCCGGCCTGGTACACAGTTCCACTCTGCCAAGAAGTTTCAGATCATCGCACACTCTGCTGCAGAGTGAAAAATCATTCTGGAAAGTCAGTTTATGTTCATAATATTCGCGGAATCCGATTCCTACAATAGGCTTTGTATCCAATAGAAAATCATGGTGGAATCAGTCTGTAATACGTAAGATGTGACAAATAAGCAAACAGAAGGAAGAAGGTATGATTTCTTACGAAAATTCGTAGCCTTTTCGACGACGTTGGATGAAAGATGAAACTGGTACATATACTACACCTAGCGAGGTTTAGCATTCTGTACTCGATTCTGACGAACAAGAGTTCGAGAATGTATCCGACCATCCGGATTTAGGCTTACTGCGGCTCCCCAGCATCGATTAAGGGGAATGCTGAGATACTTCCTCAGCACAAGACACGATCCTCTCCTTCCTCATTCGGGCTCATGCCCCTGGCAGATTAAAACTGTGTGCAGGGCCGGAACTCCAACTTGAGACGCTTGGCTTCCGCGGTTAAGTGCTCAAATAGCTGATCTACCCGAGCACCACTCTTGACTCGAGCTCACAGCTTTACTTCCTCCAGTACATCTCCTTCCTTCCATGCTGCACAGGAGTTCTTCTGCGTAACTTGCGGGACCAGAATTCCTCGAAGAAAGGATATTACAGAGACATGGCTTAGCCACAACCTAGGGGATTGTTACCACAATGAATTTTTGCCTCTACGGCGGAGTGCGTGCTAATATGAAACTTTCTGTCGGATCGGGACTTGAATCTGGCAGACTGAAATGCATTCTGACGTCGTCGAGACCTTAACTATCTTGCCTCCTATTACGTACGCTACATCTCTATCAGAATGCTAAAGTTTTTACATAACTTAGCATCCGTTGACTTTAGGAGTGCTATCTAAGGGACTGAATGCTGTACTATACAGGATACCACGTCGAAAGTTCAGATTTATTCCCCGATTGCTACCTTTGGTGCTTAGTACCTGTACGTTGTAAATTTGTATGCCACAGAAAATTATTTGAAGACACACTGTACAGAAACGAAACGTTAACTACCACAATAAGTTATTTTAATTTTTGCCCCCTCTCGTTTCGCATACTGATGAAGTTTTATTTGAATTTCAAATTGAGCCCTTGGCGACGGTCCTAGTGGCCACACCAAGTCCGGGTGGCCTCGAAAGCCGACCCCGGTGGCCTTTCGATGTACCGCGAACCGCGCGTGTTGCTGGGAAGCTCGTAAGCTGCATACTTTTTTCCTTCATCACAAGCGGAGATCCCAAAAATGCGCTTCTACCCAAGCATCGCGAAACTTGTTGAGGGTGTGCAAAGATCATTTAACGGTCACATTATCTGAATACTCTAACGGACGGATAATCGTGGCAAACAAGCACAAATAGCGCGTGTTTAAGTGGACTAAACAGCCACCACCAGGAGCGCTTATGCACTGAAAACAGAAAGCTGGACCGGTCTCCCTTTTATTGGCTGCCAACATGCTGTGGTATACCACATATCGTAAATTCTGTTGGCCCACGGACACCAACATGAGGCGAGGATCCCCACTTTCAACGTGACACAGATGCTACGATTTAAGTAACAATAACAATAAAAATTAGGAGCGTTCTGAATGTAACAATAAATCGTTTAAATACAATAAAATATATAAAAGGTTGCAATATTACGATAACAAACTGTTTACATCGGTGGTTAGTACATCACCTTAACTTCCAAGAAACGGCAGTTGTAGAGAAAACTGCAATTGAAAAACATGCGTCAGATAATTTGGCAAGGAGACTTGTTTTAAAAATTGTAAGAGCAACAATGACATAACTTTTTTTAATGTAGTACTTTTCTTTTTGAGTTATTAGTATTCTGACTAGTTAATGCGGGACACCACAAATTCCTCTCCTTTGCCAATCCTTTCATCTCAGAGTACCACTTGCTCCCTTCGACCCAAATTAGTTGTTGGCCGTATTCCAATTTCTGTCTTTCACTACAGTTTTACCATCTTCAACTCCCTCCAATACCATAGATGTTATTCCCTCATGTCTTAACGCATGTCCTATCATCCTGCCCGTTCTTCTTGTCCATTTTTTCCATAGTGTCTTTTCTTCGCCGATTGTGAAGAAAGCCCCCTCATTCCTTACCATTCGATCTGATTTACAGCATTCTAGCCCACCACCGCCTCTCAGATGCTTAGATTCTTTTATGTTCCGCTTTCACCGTTACCTACGATCCACAACCATACAATGGTGTTCTGCAAACGTGCACTCTGGTAAATTTCTTCCTCAAATTAAGGCCTATGTTTGATACCAGGAGGCTTCTCGTAGCCAGGAATTCCCTCTTTGCCGGTGCTAGTCTTCTTCTTGTGTCCTCCTTGTTTCGTCCGTCATGGGTTATTTTTCTGCCTAGGTAGCAGAATTTCTTAACATCGTCTTTTTCATAATAACCGATTTTTGTGTTACGTTTCTCGTTATTCTCATTTCTACTCCTTCTAATTCTTTCGTCTTCCTTCGGTTTACTCTCATTCTATATTGTGCGCTCATTAGATTGTCCATTCAAGTCCACATATTTTATAATCCTTGTCACGTTTACTAAGAATATCAATGTTCTCAGCGATCTTATCACTGACATCCTTTTACCCTGAATTTTAGTTCCACTCTTCTTCCCGTTATTAATTCCTCGATACAAAGACTAAACAGTAGGGGCGAAAGAGTGCTTCGTTCTTGGTATGCCAATCTTACTGTCCCCTCATCATTCTTGAACAATTCGCATATTACTCTTTTTCCCCATAGTTCACCCCTATTCTTCTGTGAATTTGGAGCATCTTGAGCAAGTTTAAATTGTCAAACGATTTTGTCAGGTTGACACATCCTATGAACGTGTCTTAATTTTTCTCAAGTCTCGCTTCCATTATCGAGCGCAACGTCAGGACTGCCTCTCTGGTGCTTACACCTTTCCTAATGCCAAACTTATCGTTGCATTATACAGGATTTAAAACCGTAATGTTCCCTTACCGTTATGAGTATTTCTCTTAGCTTTACAATTATAGACACAGAGCTGCATACTACAGCTATGTGAGCTTATAAACATGGGGAACGCTGTTCCTTTCAGGGCTTTCGGAGTGCGTTCGAGATTTCTGTTCGACTTCTTTCCGGATACTCTCAGCCTTTCTGACCCATCTTACAGAACTTCCTGTCGATTCCTGTTACTATGTGTGGATGCACAGTGTTGGGTTTGTTGTAACCGTGAGGTACGGCCAGAATGTGAATGCTAGCTTTTACCTGGCTGGAACGGTCTTTGCAGGCGATTACGTCACAGAATCATCCACGCGGCAGGCCCTAACACGAGCACTTGTAAGACATCCTCTCTTAAATGTAGAAACTTGTAATTTCAGGATGTAATTACCTTTTTCTAGACTCTTAGCTTCCATGCTACTTTATTCTCCAAAAGTTAGCTGATATTTGCAAGCTGTACATGCAAAAATATAAACGCTCTTACTGAAATGGTTTGCATGTAGGTCGAGACCCCACGAGTGCCCTCTTGTTCCACTTTGATCCTCGCTTGACAATCAGGTTAGAGGGACCCCCCCCTTGGGCGAAACGATAAAATACCTGACGGCTTACCAGAGAGGACATTATCATCGTTGATAAAGAACGTCCGTCCTCAGAGACCAAAAACAGGAAAAGTTAACGTAATATTGGTAAACTGCAGGAGTATCCAGGGCAAGGTTCCTGAATTAGTATCTCTTATTGAAGGAAATAGTGCGCATATAGTATTAGGAACGGAAAGTTGGTTAAAACCGGAAGTGAACAGTAACGAAATCCTAGACACAGAATGGAATATATACCGCAAGGATAGGATAAACGCCAATGGTGGAGGAGTATTTATAGCAGTAAAGAATTCAATAATATCCAGTGAAGTTATTAGCGAATGCGAATGTGAAATAATCTGGGTTAAGTTAAGTATCAAAGGTGGGTCAGATATGATAGTCGGATGCTTCTATAGACCACCTGCATCAGCAACCGTAGTAGTTGAGCGCCTCAGAGAGAACCTGCAGAACGTCGTGAAGAAGTTTCGTGATCATACTATTGTAATAGGGGGAGACTTCAATCTACCAGGTATAGAATGGGATAGTCACACAATCAGAACTGGAGCCAGGGACAGAGACTCTTGTGACATTATCCTGACTGCCTTGTCCGAGAATTACTTCGAGCAGATAGTTAGAGAACCAACTCGTGAAGCTAACGTTTTAGACCTCATAGCAACAAATAGACCGGAACTTTTCGACTCCGTGAATGTAGAAGAGGGTATCAGTGATCATAAGTCAGTGGTTGCATCAATGACTACAAGTGTAATAAGAAATGCCAAGAAAGGAAGGAAAATATATTGGCTTAACAAGAGTGATAGGGCACAAATCGCAGAATATCTGAGTGACCACCATCAAACGTTCATTTCTGAGGAAGAGGATGTGGAACAAAAATGGAAAAAATTCAGAAACATCGTCCAGTACGCCTTAGATAAGTTCGTACCGACTAAGGTCCAAAGCGAGGGGAAAGATCCACCGTGGTATAACAATCATGTACGAAAGGTACTACGGAAACAAAGAAAGCTTCATCATAGGTTTAAGAGTAGTCGAATCATAGCTGATAAGGAAAAGCTGAACGAAGCGAAAAAGAGCGTAAAGAGAGCAATGAGAGAAGCATTCAACGAATTCGAACATAAAACATTGGCAAACAATCTAAACAAGAACCCTAAAAAGTTTTGGTCATATGTAAAATCGGTAAGCGGATCTAAATCCCCTATTCAGTCACTCGTTGACCACGATGGCACCGAAACAGAGGACGACCGAAGAAAGGCAGAAATACTGAATTCAGTGTTCCGAAACTGTTTCACTGCGGAAAATCGTAACACGGTCCCTGACTTCAGCCGTCGCACGGACGCCAAAATGGAAAATATTGAAATAAACGATAGCGGAATTGAAAAACAACTGCTATCACTTAGTAGCGGAAAAGCATCCGGACCAGACGAGATACCCTTAAGATTCTACAGTGATTATGCTAAAGAACTTGCCCCCTTTCTATCAGCAATTTATCGTAGATCGCTGGAAGAACGTAAAGTACCTAGCGACTGGAAGAAAGCGCAGGTCGTTCCCATTTTCAAGAAGGGTCATAAATCAGATGCGAATAATTATAGGCCTATTTCGCTTACGTCAATCTGTTGTAGAATAATGGAACATGTTTTGTGTTCTCGTATTATGACGTTCTTAGATAATACAAATCTCCTTCATCATAACCAACATGGATTCCGCAAACAGAGATCATGTGAAACTCAGCTCGCCCTATTTGCCCAAGAAATTCACAGTGCCGTAGACACTGGCGAGCAGATTGATGCCGTATTCCTGGACTTCAGGAAGGCATTTGATACGGTTCCGCACTTACGTTTAGTGAAAAAAATACGAGCTTACGGAATATCGGACCAGGTTTGTGATTGGATTCAGGATTTCCTAGAAGAAAGAACACAACATGTCATTCTTAACGGTTCAAAATCTGCAGATGTAGAGGTAATTTCGGGAGTACCGCAGGGAAGCGTGATAGGACCTTTATTGTTTACAATATACATAAATGACTTAGTTGACAACATCGGTAGCTCCGTGAGGCTATTTGCAGATGACACGGTTGTCTACAAGAAAGTAGCAACATCAGAAGACTCGTACGTACTCCAGGAGGACCTGCAGAGGATTAATGCATGGTGCGACAGCTGGCAGCTTTCCCTAAACGTAGATAAATGTAATATAATGCGCATACATAGGGGCAGAAATCCATTCCAGTACGATTATGCCATAGGTGGTAAATCATTGGAAGCGGTAACGACCGTAAAATACTTAGGAGTTACTATCCGGAGCGATCTGAAGTGGAATGATCACATAAAACAAATAGTGGGAAAAGCAGGCGCCAGGTTGAGATTCATAGGAAGAATTCTAAGAAAATGTGACTCATCGACGAAAGAAGTAGCTTACAAAACGCTTGTTCGTCCGATTCTTGAGTATTGCTCATCAGTATGGGACCCTTACCAGGTTGGATTAATAGAAGAGATAGACATGATCCAGCGAAAAGCAGCGCGATTCGTCATGGAGACATTTAGTCAGCGCGAAAGCGTTACGGAGATGCTGAACAAGCTCCAGTGGCGGACACTTCAAGAAAGGCGTTACGCAATACGGAGAGGTTTATTATCGAAATTACGAGAGAGCACATTCCGGGAAGAGATGGGCAACATATTACTACCGCCCACATATATCTCGCGTAATGATCACAACGAAAAGATCCGAGAAATTAGAGCAAATACGGAGACTTACAAGCAGTCGTTCTTCCCACGCACAATTCGTGAATGGAACAGGGAAGGGGGGATCAGATAGTGGTACAATAAGTACCCTCCGCCACACACCGTAAGGTGGCTCGCGGAGTATAGATGTAGATGTAGATGTAGATCATCCAGTACAGGGAACGTTTTTCTCTAAATACTGCGAGTGGTGTTCAATAAGCAATGCCACACATTTACTTTGAAAGCAGGATGGCTTTTTTTCTGGATACCAATACACCCACTCCTTTCGCTACAAAACACTGTTTTTCAACGTATTCTTCCGCTCTATGTAACGGCCATACGCCGCCTTACAGGGAGGGCCAATATGCTCGCATTTTACCACTATATCGGTCGACGTAGGAGCCGACATCTAGGTGCATCAATAATCTTCCCATCATCCACGTAGAGCTTCCCGTGGAATGCATCCTTCATTGGCCGAAACATATGGAAGGCGTAAGGTGCGAGATCATGGCTGTAAGATGGATGAGGAAGAACAGTCCAGTGAAATTTTGTGAGCTCCTCTCGGGTGTGCAGACTTGTGTGAGGCCTTGCGTTGTCACGGAGAAAGTGAAATTCGTTTGCATTTTTGTGGAGACGAAGAAGCTGCCTAGGTAGCACAATACATTTCAAAGATGATTATTGTACCTTGAAGGAGGACACCAAACAGAATACCAGGAAACCGTCGCTATGACTTTACCAGCTGAGTGTGCGGCTTTGGATTTTTTCTTTGGAGGAGAGGTGGCGCCTCTCAATGGATTGCTGTTTTGTTTCCTGGATGAAGTGAAGAACCCACGTTTCATCGCCTGCGAAGATGTCCAATAAAAAAAATATCGCGATCAGACACGTAACGCGCAGGCAACCGCACAGATGATCCTTCGTTGTTCTTATATTAGGCAGCGAAGACCGTTGAGGGCACATACCTTTGAGTACGCCAAATGGTAGACGAGTGTGTCGGCACAACCAAGAAAAACGCTCAGTTGTGCAGCGAAGTGTCTGACTGTGATCCGTCGATCACCTCCAATGAGAGTGTCCGCACGTTCCAACAGGCAAGAATCACAGTTGTGTGTGGCTGGCAGGCATGCGCGACATCGGACACGATTTCACGACCCCGTTGCTGTGATGAAAGATACCTCGCCCAACATCTCACTGTGGTTTTGTTCACTACCAGGTCTCCGCAGACATGCCTACGAATATCTGTACTGCTTTAGTATTCCACCAAAAGAAACTCAATGACAGCTCTCTGCTTGGAACGCATCTCAATTACAGAAACCATTTTGAAGGCTACGTGTAGCGCAGCCACTATTCGGGACTTCATGAACCATAGGGGCTGAAGCGGAAATATTCCACGATGCCCCACAACAGATTCCACATTTTTTCAACCGAAATTGTCCGAGAGAAAAAAAGTAGTTGCATCACTTATTGAACGGCCGTCGTAGTACACTGGGCTTGTCGGGCCCTGAAACTTTGAATTCTGAGTTAGATCACTTGAAAACGTTATTCAACAGTAATTAGTGCACCGCGCACAAATTTCGCCACATGCATCGACAAGCCGTAGGAACAAAACGTACGAGTAGACAGAGGAGACATTTGTACGCACTTTTCTTCCATATACTCTGAACCTCTGTCGTAGAAGTATAGTGATGTAAATACTCCGGCCATCCGGAATAGCCCACTTCTGGGAACTGTAAAAGGTAATCTGGGTATAGGCAGTTTGGGATTGTTATTTTAAATAAGTTGTCAATGCGGTCTGTCGTAGAACAGCCAAACAGTGAGGACAGTGAAAGAACTAACTTTAGTGACATACAAGTTTCGAGAATCCAGGCACGTGGAGAGTTGCGTAACGCTTCGTGACGACTGGAATTACAATGAAACCGACAAAACTAAGGTGTTAACCTAGATCTGGGACTGTGATCCAGAGCTGAGATGCAGTAATAAGAAAATCTACCGAAGTTAAAAAAACGAAAATCCTTACCGACAGCCATTCAATATAGCACTCCAACAAAAAAGGCTTCTGGCCCCCAATTTGATTAACAAACGTACGGAAGTAAAAATCATATTTCGGGAGTCAAATGGCAACGGTGGAAAAATAAGGAGCGGGAACGTAGCCGCCTATAACAAACATTCGGAAGTAAAAATCATATTTCGGTGGTCAAGTGGCAAAGATGGAACAATAAGAAGCGGGAATGTAGCAGCCTGTAACTGAAAACCTAAAAAGGAATGCCTCTGTCACCAGAGGGGCAATCAAAGAGTGAGGATCGACTGCACGCGTGAGGACAGACCATTGCAGGCTAATGGCGTCATTAAAGCTGAAGCGTATGGTGATGAAAAATATGCGTCTGTTGTCGAACAGTTGCACGCGTCCTCGGAGTTGAACCAACCACTCTCCGAGAATTCCACACTGGTTGCTTTGATCGACGACTGATGCATTTTATGGGAAAGCTGCATAGGAAGGTCACTGTTAGTATTAAGGTCATTCAAAATGAGTGAAGTGGGTTCTAGATTGAAATCATTTGCAGTCTTTTTGTAACAAAGCGTTTTTTCCGTTACGGAGACCAAACTGTTATTGCTTATATTATTTTCTTAAAATTACGAAATCGTTGAAGTAATAATATAAAGTTTCTGCGAAATTATCGGTTCGATCGACTGGTTTTGTATATGTTCTTTCAATGTTTTGTACTTACGATCAGGCAGTGTTTGCATAAGATCGTTGACGGCCGACTGTGCCGATGAATAAACAGTTTCCACAAACTATCTTGTTCTCGTCGTCCTCAAGCTATTTAAGAAAAACAAGGTATATCACAACGTCGATGGCCTCAGGGGAATAGAATTCCTTAAGTCCAATAATAGCAACGTGTTTTCCATAACAGGCATTACCAAGGGGGAGGGGGACACTGTATGCTCATCCAAGAAAAAAATTAAAAATTTACTTTTTTAAGAGATACTTATGTATAAGTAGGATCCAGAACCCGAAAATATCTTTTAGAAAAGTATTTTTAGAACAGGATTTTCAATAACGTATACTACGAACTGGTGTACCTTATGACAACCACAAAAAGTTTAAGAATTAAAAATTTCATTGTCGTTGACATTCACTTGAGACACACTTTTGAAAGTGATATTGGTATGTAAGTAAAGTCCTCAGTCTGAAAATATTAAATAAGACATTCACTGAAGAAAGTGACGTCACTACTGAGACCTAAATCTCCGGGCTAAATTCGTCTGAGAAATTAAAACATTTATGGAACCCGATAGAAGAAATCCTTAAAAGCAATAATTTTCCAATATTTTTCAATATAAAATAACTAACTCAATTACAGATTTTCAAAGGGCGGGAATAAACTAGCCTCCCCCCCCCCCCCACCCCCACTTGGTATATCTTGGGTTAAAAATGCTAGTCGTAAAAATTAACGTGCTTTCCTTATTTTTAAATAATTTTCATTTATAACGTAGCGCGTAAATTTTTCTGACAGTTGGACCGGTAACTCTTTTAACTGATACAGTGAGATCTGAAGATGCTTCATGTTAAACCGAAACCAGTCATTAAAAAATGCAGTCAAGACAATTAAAAATCTATTCTAGTTAGTTATCTCTTACTGCGTGACGATGCTCTGTGTGTCCTTATGTTCTGTTTTGTCAGTACATCTGACCAAGAGCCTCCGGCATATGGCATAACACCTTCCTGAGGCGCATAGCACAACTTACAACTTCCCCGCTTGAAACTTCACTATTAAGTCTTTACAGCTATCCAGTTCGGAGAAACTGGAGTGTGTTTCTAAACGGTGCTGAGAAGTCTCCGTGAAGTCGGCTGAAATTAATCACTGTAAACCTAGATCTCGAAAATCTGTCCCTTCAAAATGTGATTTTCAAAAGCTATTGTGCATTTTGTGGACAAAATAACTGCATGCATTCTACACCCTTCGCCGTAACCTTAGAGTGAAACATACTTTTTCATCTCAGATTAAGCTATACATTTACTAGTTCAAGAAACGCTCCCGCCTGCTCCCGCCTGCTGAATGTCTATGAGCAGCGCTAACGTTATCGTTCTCATGCTGCGAACTCTTGATGTCTGTCAGTCACATGTCACCGCGTGAAACAGCCACTGCCTTTCATCACTGCAGCCGGGAGTCACTCACGACGTGGCTGTTCGGTTGAAAGCAGCCAGGCAATGACCTTAAAGGACTACTGGCTACGATGACGCAGACAGCACAGAAGTGTTCTTGTTGTGCTCTAAACTTCTCAAAGCTGGTCCACGAATTTCTGATCTGGAAGGTCTCATCCACATGTAAAGGACATGAAGCATTTTAATTACATTACGAACTGTTCGCGCGAGTGACAATCTCTGCCAGATTTACGCTACATCAACTTTCAGTGTCGTGATCTATCAGAGCTTCTTTTTGCCTCCGTGAAATCGGCAAAAAACTGGATTCCTACAGAATCACAGTTGTACAAAGACAAATCTATTCCAACGACTGCTTCTCAGAACATAGGTTCACGGTAACATCACAGTAGAATAGGTTTTTATGAGTTGTATTAATGACGTCGTCTAATGCTTAGCGTACAGTAGACGCAAGAAAGGAAGGAAGTGAGATCCTAAGCTTATCTGAAAAACAGCCATTGCGATAGCAACAACCAAGTCACAAAATTTTAACAAGTACAAACCATCACTTTCAGCATGAACTTCATAACCTTGAAAATCATGCGTGACACAATGCATCACATAAGGCAAATCAGTAGACAATGCGCAGTTAGTGGTTTCTGTTAAGCCTCAACTGGTACACTTCAGAAGCTACCGGTTATATGTATTGTCTGCTAGGATATCACGAGTCTAATTGTTTGGTTATGTTACGTAATAACAAGCTGTCTGAAGCCGCTATGTGTTTTTTGTTGTGCTTTCATAATCAAAATTCAGCTTTTCAAGTTCATCACCAGTGAATATTGCCCATCTATATCTATGAAAAACTTACGAAATCCCATTAATGTGGGCAGTTCCTTTTTTTACGTAAACAGGCCTAATAATTGGAGTCCATTATTATTAAGTTCACTGTATTAGTTCGATCTTCAACATTGTCAGAAAGGAAGGGGGAAAAAACAAAAACGTTAACAGTTAAATTCCTCGTCGATTTCAATATATTTCTGAGACCTAGCTCAATAGGACACCGCTGCGCTCGAATTTTCTCGTGTTGAAAAATTAAAAGGAGGGATCTGTTTTACTCAGTAAAAAGTTTTCTATAGCCAGAATCGCATATAAATACTACATTATTTCTGCAGTTTCGACAGATTTTGCCGTCATCTTCTGGTCTTCAAACATTTCTGTTACGAAACGTTTTCATTGTGAGTTGCGACCTCATGCCAAGTTGTCGTATTAGTGGATAAAATGTAGCATATTGTGCTAAGGTTTTTCAGAAATAAAACGTTTACTATCAAACCGCACGCATGCACATGGCCTTCTCCGTATATCTAGAGGTCACAGATGATCGTTAAGTTTAAATTACAGTATACTGTTCTTTTGAACCTTAATGCAATGAGGGATGCCTACACATTTTGTTACACCGAACAGAATGTCTTAGGATTCTTTAAGGAAATCACCACTTCGGGGTATTCATCCATTCAAAATTTTCCAGATATTTATAGACGTCCTAAAGCAAAGGAATAAGGACAGGGACGATATTCCAGCTTTTCTGCTGCCATATGAGTAATTAGAATTCGTATGTTGCTTATGAGGAATATGCATTCGCAAGTGTAAGAACTCCGTTGACAAATTACTGGTTGGGACGCCCAGCCGGTGCCGTTATAACACTGCTCACCCACAATAAGGAAAACCTGTGCGCCATCTCTCTTCGTCGTGTGATCAGGTATTCAGTTTGTTTCAGGAAACGTAAATGTACAGAAATCAGTAGTAAGTATGACAAAGATGCAGAAACGATAAATAATCAGCAATTGTTAGGTCTCATTGCAAAGGCAAATTGACAGTAATTGCGGATCGCAAACATGATAGTAGCCTCGGAAGGGCTGTGTAACGTAACCTGATTTAATTGAATAAGTGAAAAATAAGAATTTTTATAGCCATCAGCTGTACACAATCAACTTTATCCCTTACCGGTTTCGGTTTCTTATAACCATCATCACTTGAAGAAAAGCAGTACATGATATAGATAAAAAATGCATAGTCTACCACTCGCAAATGAGTTATCTGTATACCAAACACAACGATATTCCACAGTGGTAGGAAACCTAGTCATAATTTGGCTAATGTCATAAACCACACTAGTAGGTTACAATCCAATCAAATATATACTGAGTTGAAACCTTCTTGCGTGATCCATGACATTACCCAAATTATGTGTATGTTACATCACACCGTGAAACATCATTGTATCTGCCATGCTAATGGGTCAAATATGCAATTTTGATCCTGTGTATAAGAAGGGTAAAAGAGCTTATCCCCAAAATTACTAACCCTTAACATCGGTTTTATGCAAAATACTTGAACAAATCTCTGTTCGAGTATAACAAAGTTTCTTGAGATAGAAAAGCTTCTGTACACAAATCAACACAGTTTTAGAAAGCATTGTTCCCGCGAAACTCAGCTTGCACTTTTCCCGTATGATATTCTACAAACTATGGATGAAAGGCAACGGGCAGATTCCACAGTCCTAGATTTCCGAAAAGTGTTTGAAACGGTGCCCCACTGCAGACTATTAACGACGATACGAAGATACGGAATATTTTCACAGATATGTGAGTGGCACAAAGACATCTGAAGTAGTAAGACTCAGTACGTCATCGACAGCGAATGTTAATCAGAAACGGGGGTATCGTCAGCAGTGCCCCGGAAAAGTATGACGGGACCGCTATATACATAAATGATCTGACCGGCAGGGTGAGCAGCGATCTGTGGCTGTTTGCTGATGGGGCTGAGGTATACGTAAGTCTATCATCGTTGAGTGATTGTAGGAGGATACAAGATTATTAGGCAAAATTTCTAGTTGGTACGATGGAAGGCCGATAGCTGTAAATGTGGGTTAATGCAGATGAGTAGGAAAAACAATTCCTTAATATTCAGACACAGCGTTAGCAGAGTGCTATGTGACACAGTGAGGTCTATTGGGTGTTTAGGCGTAACGTTGCAAACAGATATGAAATGGAACGAGCATGTAATGATTGTAGCAACATAGCGAATGGTCGTCTTGCGTTTATTGGAAGAGTTTTGGGAAGGAGAGGTTCATCTGTAAAAGAGACCGCATATGGAACACTAAAGCGACCAGTTCTTGAGTGTTGCTCGAATGTTTGGGATCCACATCACGTCGTATTAAAGGAAGACATCGAAGCAATTCAGAGTTAGGTTGCCAGATTTGTTACCGGTAAGTCCAATCAGCACGCAAGTATTTCGGAGACGCTTCGGGTATTCAAATGGAAATCCCTGGAGTGAAGGCGAAGTTCTTTTCGAGGAACGCTACTGAGAATGAAGCTGACCGAAGAACGATTCTACTACCACCAACGTACACTCTGCGCAAGGACTACGAACATAAGTTGAAAGGAATGTCGACTCATGCGAGGCATATAGACTGTAGCTTTTAACTTCGCTCTATTTGCGAGTGGGACAGGAGTATGTACGTAGATACTGATGTAGATGTTATTAAAACCGAAGCCGGCAAGAAATAAATTTTAATGAGTACTGCTGATGGCTATATGATGTTTTCCAAATATTTAGCAGCTGTAGCAAGCTACCTACATAAAGTTACACTCAGATGTATAAGATGAAGTTCATTACCGTAGGAAAGATGTAAGCGTTACGATTTTTACAAGTTCGGACCCTGAAGCAGTTATTCCTTGAACGAATACACCACGTCCATTGTTGGTGCTTTCACCCAGAAAGAAACATTAAAGAAAGTTCTTTAGGAATCCTTTCCTCTGATTTTATCCTACCCCGTCGCGGACAACTGTCCCCGCTTCACTGTCGTCCGACTCGCAGCCTGTCTTATCGAGAGATCTGTCTCTTATTGAGTTTCCCTTTCGCTCGCTCCTCTCTGCGGGTATTGATTTCAGTTCCGCTGTCTGATGCGGTTTGTCTCTTGCTCCGGCACGTTTATTAGACAGCATGTTATCGGATTGCCTTCATTATTTTCTTCATATTGGACAGGCTTCTGCTGTTATCCGTTCCCGACCCTTAGCTTTCTCCCCTCTCCCACTGCTTTATCTTACCTCAGTCGAGCATCTAAAGTTCTTGACGAAACGACCCTTTACCGCTTGTCAACTCTCTGATTCATAACATTGCTGAACGAAAGGGGAAAGGAACCCAATACGACGCCACTAGAATGCACTGCGTTTCTACGTGAAGATGGGTTGTAAACGTACATATCTAAACGGCCTATATATGTTTTTCGTCTTATATTATTTTGCTTTATTACCTTTATTTAGTAACAAACGTTATAAAGTTCAATTATTACAAATATAACTGCCTCAACATAAATACTCTTCGCTGTTAGAGAGCTTGTTTCAGTTATCGAAATTAAACAATCGATGGTTAGGGTTGCTGATGGCGAAACGATAATTGTTTTGGCGGCAACATGAATAGTGGGTTGCCTTTCGTGCGAGATGTTACGAATTAAACGTTTAAAGTAATTTGTGTACCGTATCAAATTGAACTGCAGAGAAACAGCGATTACATTTGAGAAAACTTTGGACTGTGTCATGCATTTCTATTCCTGGACGAACTGAGATGGTTTTATCGTTTGCAGTGGACGTGAATCGTTGCGTCGCTGGTGAAACAACACATCTACATAATACCAGATTTGAATGGAATGTGCCGGCCGCGGTGGTCTCGCGGTTCTAGGCGCTCAGTCCGGAACCGCGCGACTGCTACGGTCGCAGGTTCGAATCCTGCCTCGGGATGGATGTGTGTGATGTCCTTAGGTTAGTTAGGTTTAAGTCGTTCTAAGTTCTAGGGGACTGATGACCACAGCTGTTAAGTCCCATAGTGCTCAGAGCCATTTTTGAATGGAATGTGCTTTCATGCGAATAAGCCTTGAACTGTTCAAATGGCTCTAAGCACTGTGGGACTTAACATCTGACGTCATCAGTCCCCTATACTTAGAACTACTTAAACCTAAGTAACCTAAGAACACGATACACATCCATGCCCAAGGCAGCGCAGCGCGGTTCTTAACTGAAGCGCCTAGAACCGCTAGGCCACAGCGGCCGGCCCTTGAACTGTGTCGTGTTGCTTAATGAACAGAAACTGTTGCTGCACTGCGGAGTGTGATATGGTGAAGACAAAGATCCCCCCACAAATATGTCAGTGTCGCGTTTTTAAAATTGTGCACGCTCTGGAACTGCAGTCCCACGGAATCAAGCTTTCGCGGCGGAACGGGAGTCGTATCGTTGCCCGTAGCAGAAATTTAACGGATATGGAGACGGTTTTTAACGAAGAATCGTCAAAAGTAGCATTGCGCGTCATCGTCATCACCGTATTTCGGAATCCTGCAATTAGGCCAGGTGTAGCCAAAGCAGACGTTTTTACAACAGACTGCTTAATAGGATTCGTCTCAAATGCAGAAATTGTTTGCTGTTTTCCCTCTAAAATATAAGTTGTTCCGCTTGTACTGAAACGTACCCTTAGAAAAATTAATGAATTACTGTGCTGATAAACCCTTAATGTTATTTGATTTTCAAACAGCTGAGCAAAACTGAACGTACTCAGACATTTCTCTCTTTACTTATTCTGATCATCACTAAACTGACACACAATATTTTTAGCGCAACGCAATCTGACTTTCAATAATCCCTACAAAAGAATGGAATGGCCCTGACTAAACAATAACCTATACCTTTCATGAATCACTAACCTCACAAAAATCTTCGTTACTCGCACTACTGCAATACAGCGAGCGCCAATACTGCCAGCTAAATAAAAGATTCTAACTACTGAAGTCACTAACTACTGATAGACATAGTTGGCAAATTTGATAGAGAACAAACAATGTATTTACATCAATAGTGCTCAAAAGTCATAATATATACATCAGTTCATGACATTCAGTCTTACAAATTTACTGTCTCTGATGGACACACGTCCAGATCATCCGCTCTCAAAACTCCGCCATCTCTCTCCCCACATCCACCACTGCTGGCGGCTCACCTCCAACTGCGCATCGCTACGCGCTGTTCACATCCAACTGCCCAACCCTGCAATAGCGAATATTACAACAATGCCAACCAGCCACAGACTGCACACAGCACAGCCAGTGATTTTCGTACAGAGCGCTACATGGCGTTACCAATATAAAAACCTAAACAGCCTACTTACAGTACTATAGCCTGAGATCGACAATATTGTCACCTATTCATGCAACAGTAC
Organism: Schistocerca serialis cubense; assembly: GCF_023864345.2. NCBI lineage: Eukaryota > Metazoa > Arthropoda > Insecta > Orthoptera > Acrididae > Schistocerca > Schistocerca serialis. The sequence continues at coordinate 444,815,320 of NC_064642.1, read as the reverse complement.
CAAAATAAATACACTGATGTGAAAAACGTATGGGGAAAGTAATTTTCGCATGATGTGTCACTGCCAAGTCACACAGCTCGATGAAACCTGGACCATACATAGAAAGAACTGCTACAGTACACCAGAGCACAGAAGGCAGCTGAGCGGAATACCCAATGTGACGAAAGTCAATAACTGAATTGAAGTCAACAAGATTTATGATGATTCTCTGGACTTTACAATGGTTCTTAATGGTGTGTGTGATCATCACGGACGGACAACAATGCATCCTCTGCAATGTGCTTCTGTGCTGGCCGCAAAGCCGTAAACGATCACGTTCATCAATTTTGCCGGGTGCATTACGTAATCCCACGTCTCGCCATATGAGTGTACGGTCAGAATGGTCGAACAAGATCGTTTTGGTGGTCCAGATGTTATGGTTTGGGAAGGCACAATGTTGTATGGGTGTAATGACCTCCAAATCTTTGCACACGGTACAATCACCGATCAACGTTATCGTAAATCTGTACTCCTACCCCAGATGCGTCTTATCAGTGGTTCATTCTTGCCTGACTTATGGATGGCAGTGCACGACTGCATCGAACAGCGCAGGTAGAGGAGTTCTTGGAAGGAGAGGATACTCGACGAGAGGACAGGGCTGCTCCTCCTCCCGCCTTGAATCCCATCGACAACGTATGCACTGGGAAGACGAGGTGCAGCAGGTTCACAGGCGCCAGCGTCCATCCAGCTGTTGTTGATCGCACTTCTAGAGGAATGGAACGCTCTGCACAAGAACTCCTTACAGCTTGCGGCCAGCATGGAAGTATTTTGCAAGAGCAATCAATGCCGCCCGTGTTGATTAGACACCGTATTGCGAAACACGTCCATCCTCTTGTAATGCCCAAATGCAGTGACTTCTGTGTAACTATTGTCTTTGATTAAAAGTCTCATTTCTGTTCGTTTCATGGCATATTACTTTCAGTTACGTTCTGTACTATACTGCAGCAATTCTGTCTACGTGTGGTTTACGTTTCACCGAGTTACGTAACTTGGCAGTGACCAATCATGCGAAAATTGGAAATTTTTGGTAAGTTCGTATGGGACCAAACTGGCTTACACACTACTTAATCTAACTTAAACTAACTTACGCTAAGGACAACACACCCAGGACTCGTGGGAGGACTCGAACCTCCAACGGGGGCAGCCTTGTGGACCGTGGCAAGGCGCCATAGACCGCGCGTCTACCCCGTGCGGCCATGCGAAAAATACTGACAGTTTTTGATACTAGTGATGTTCAGAGTCAGTGTTCAACGCGCCGCGTGATGAATATTATTTTACAGTAGTTGTCATTCGTTTACGTTAATGCATAACTGACGTCTGCGTGTCCAACACGTCCGAAACGACCAGGTGTTTCACGAAAAATAGCTTCAGCCAAATGGGCAACCAGCTCTTCTGTTCTGTCTATCGGCGCCTCTTACGCGAATCGCTTCTTTTGGCTCCGCAATGAGAAATCCACAGGAGTGATGTAGGGAAAATGAAGATGGCCATCAACTGATTGAAATGCGACATTAGTCGGTAACTGCGTTCCTGGGAATCGTTCCGCATACGGGCGCCTAGCTGTTCGACTGTTCCAATCTGCTTGCCCATAAACGACATGGTGTCAGCTATCTCGGTTCCGGTGTATTCAGCCGAAAAGAACCTGTAAACATTAGTAGAAATTTTCTTGTCAACACAACATAAGCATAATAATGCAATCGTTTATACAGGGATGCTAGCAACAATTAAAACTTGTCTCTAGTAGCAGTAAGACGTAATTTTGTAGCAGATGCCAACGTGTTTCATACGAGGCAGCCAAAAATACTGTGAACGTTGGCCTAAAGGAAGTCCCTTATCAAAACCATCAAGGGTAGCCCATAAAAATGTGTCGCTTTTCATCTCCTCTAAACACTAAAACATTGTATGGGTGGTTTTCCTGCGCTTTGTATATATAAATATACTGATTGCTCCACGTACCTCCCACTGTTAATTTGCGAAATAGTAGTCATAAATGCTTCCATTCATTCAGAGCACTTGCCATGTTCCGCAGGATCTGATGACTCACGTATTAAGTAAGTTAAACTGTGAAGTGGACAGTTCTGCAAGGCGCAATTATAGGCTTGCGCGCGGACCTGTCATAAATGCGCATTGTTCTGACTGATCGACACCTGCAGCAGGCACTGCATTCAAACGCTACCGCTGGTGCACCAGTGTATGGGGCTAGCTTTTTTACCGTGTAATATGAATTGCGTGTGTCGGGCACGTCAGTATATTTCGGGAGACTGAACTTAGTTGTGAATGCATGCATACTTATTACTCAGCAACATTGGTATTGCGTTCTTGTGGGAACTATAATATCAGAGAATTATGTTTATTCAAGTTCTCCTTTCTGTATTTACATGCAGGGTAAAGCTGGTAGGCGGTGTACCGCTTTATGGATTTTGAGTTCAACACACAACTAACTTTATTTCAGTTTTTTGTCTCAGAATCGCACACGTGAAATTAATCACTCTTGACTAACACACGTTGATTCAGTGTAACGTAACATTAGTAGGTTATCACGTGATTGCAGTGTCATTTAGGGTATTTAATCATTTAGGCTATTTAAACTTAGATGGACCGTATGTTGCGTTAAAACTAGAGCTGTAAAACTACCGGGGCTACCGTAGATCATCATAAGCAAGCGCAGACCAATGTAGTTCTCCCAGTAGCTTTGCTCAGCTAACAATGTTCCCACGTTACCTGCATGTTAAGTGTGTTGCATGCCCGTCGGCCGTTACCTCATAACGATAGCTCCCTTTACGCAAGCGATCAGTGTCTTACTAGATTATCTTAAAAATCTAATGTGGTGAGTCGTCTAAAAACTGAGTAGGGATTTATAAAGGGCTAGATAACCTACGGAACATCTTTGTTTTACATGTGTGTCTGTTTTTAAAAAGTAAACAGAATTTATATAAAAACTGAAACTGTTATTGTTTAGTTCAGGTTTTATTCGAAAATCTTGGAGTTGTTACGTGAAACAGAGGGATGTTATAGTAAAAGTAAAGAGAACAAAATAGATTTATCGTGTAGCGCAAGAAAACGTAATTTCCTCAACAAAAAGGTAAAATAAAAATAAAACGCAAAGCATAACAAACATGGCTTCAATGCTTCGTAGAACTTATGTGAAATATGTTTCTCTTATTCATTAGCAACCTTCGCACTTATGAGTAACAAATGGCAGCTGAATTTAATTGTGATGAATAACGTACTAATGAGTAAAAAAATAACGAAAATAATCAAATTTTTATATTCATGCATACAAACTCTACTTACATCAAAAGTAATAAAAGCGCAGAATCAAGGCGATCAACCAATTTTTATTACATATAAAATGCAATTTATATTCTGTGAGAATATAAAACACACGATGAATTAACACTGAATGATGTGCGGTTCTAATTATGTGCATAATAAAAAACCACACAAACAGAAAACCAAGACAAGACGTGGTCTCCCAGTTTCTTTCTTAAACATTCCTTTATGTGTCTTTCCATACCAATACTACCGGTAAACCTACAATTTCCTACGTCGTTTATCTTGTACCGAAATTACCGAACCGCAGTTTTGGTAGCGCGCAAATGTAATTAAAGCTTAAATAAAATGTATTCCAAGTGGGATGCATGTGTAACATGTGACAAATATATGTTACGTTAATTTTCCTTAGAAATCAATTTAATGTTATTAGGAAAGGTAACACACTTAAATAGGGACTTTAATGGACGCCATTAGCCGGCCGGAGTGGCCGTGCGGTTCTAGGCGCTACAGTCTGGAACTGCGAGACCGCTACGGTCGCAGGTTCGAATCCTGCCTCGGGCATGGATGTGTGTGATGTCCTTAGGTTAGTTAGGTTTAAGTAGTTCTAAGTTCTAGGGGACTGATGGCCTCAGAAGTTGAGTCCCATAGTACTCAGAGCCATTTTTTTGGACGCCGTTGAATGTATAAACCGCTGTCGTACACGTGTATCGCTGTTCGCCGCATGCTACAACTAACACGGGCGCAGCAACTAAGCCGGGGTCATGTACAATGCTTGTCTGCACTGGTGAGTCGCCGTACACGTCGACGGGCTCACACAACTACATAGAAAACCACAGGGGGCGATCCATAGTGCTTGCCGTTCAGACACGTTGTGGAGTGCAGGGGAAGTTAGCTAGGGATGAAATACGGTCCCTTCTTTTGAAGCGGAATGGTTCTTTGGGTGTTTATTTCGCTACGATTTTTTTTCTAAAATATATAAACCAACACACAAAATGTTCCACGTAGTTAATATCAATGTAAAATCGATCGGAGAAACAGGTAGCGGGAGATAGCTGAAGGACAGTGGTGTGTGGAGGGACGTGTAATTGTGTTGTTGTTGGACTGATTAGTGGTACATTTCGCATAAGAGGCACAAAGTGTTGTGTTAAAGGACGTTGATAATTAATTATCGTGCAGAATGTGGTTCCAAGTGAACGCAGAGAGTTGAAGGATCTTCTTGCCTGAGAGAGTAGTGACGTGGATTGTGAGACGGGTTTGCAACATATCGAGCGAGAGGTATGTTAAGGCAACACAGAAAACGTTACAAATTTATCTTTTGTGTGAAATGTAGTTTATAGTGAGTCTACTTGTTGGAAGCTGAAGCGAATGTTTGAATGGAACTGCTAAAGATCGCGTGAATCCGATTTCCTATTGTTACACAAGAAAGAACGTCATTTCAATACGCTTCAGGGCTTAGTACACGGAATTAATTGTGATTAATAATCAATAAATGGCACTCTTCGGTAAGTATTGCAATCATTGTCAATTTTCGACTCGTCTATTACTAGAGGAAATGGTGTTGTTAACGCAGGGAAATCTTTTGAAGTAAAAGTACCTTCGATCGTACCGCAAATGTACATAACTGCTATTTAATAAGTGAAAGGCGTGTAAAATGTGAAAATCTACGTCGATATCCGGCCCTGTGTGGAAGGTGTACGGATCAATACGCTACAGCGTGATGTGGGAAATCGTATATGCTTTCCACTGCCCACAGTGTATTGTTATAGTTGTGATGTAAAGATGTCGCTAAGCATAATACAGGAAGTAACGCTGTGGTACCTTAGCTGCTGCTGCCCGATATCGACGATCTTTTCAGTAAGAACAATTACGTGAAAGAGACGTTGGCTGTTGATAAGTTTTAAATCACCGCAAAACATAGAGGATGAAATAATAAATATAGAGAAAAGAAAAAAATGACTAACATGAATATTATATTATTTTAGTTCATGTTAACTACGAAAATATCGATATATCGTGGCGTATAAGATGTTCTCTTCATCTTTACAGGTGAAACGTTACAACCACACGTCTCAAGATATTTTTATTACGCTCGCGAGTGTCCAGTTTTGGCACTCACCTGGCAGTGTTCTTCAACCAAGGAATGAGATAGGAATCAGTTCAAGTTTCTTACTCATTCGTGAAAACGGCCTTGCCAGTTTAGACACACCGGTTCACGCACAATCATGCAAGTTAACTTATCGCAGGCCCTGTTAGTACTTGGATGGGTGATTCCATGGATATGCCGGGTGCCGTAAAATCTTCTGAAGCACCTGTAGGGAAACGTGGGGAGGCCCATGGGGATGATCAAGCACGATACTGCTTTATATAGAGAAGCTGCAAAGCTAGAGCACATTGTAGTAAAACGGCGACTCTCTGCAGAGAATCGATGCTTCATGTAGTGACTGGTATTTCACGCTCAACATATACAAATGTAACATGTGGCGCCTCATTAGGCGGTAAGCTCCGTTAATTTTTAGCTACACGATTTTAGAATAATCGCTGGAAACATTAAAATTCATTAAATATTTGTAAGTATGAAGCGATTAAAAGTGAAATAGTGACATAAAACTAATCGTAGACAAGGCAGATACCAGACAGAGCTAAATTTGATATGTAGACTATCAACAAAGAAGATAGCTTACAAAATCTGCATTAGATCAGTACTTGAATATTGCTCGTCAGTCTGGGAACCATACGAGGAAAGCTTAATGAAGGATACAGACAAGACACCGCAAACAGAGATCCTGCGAAACTCACCCCGCTTTGTTCCTCCATGAGATCCACAGCGCATTGGACAACGGCGCTCAGGTTGATGCCGTGTTCCTTGTTTCAGTAAGGCATTTGACACCGTCCCGCACTGCCGTTTAATGAAAAAAAATGGAAGCTTACGGAGCGTCGGAGCAGTCCTGCTATCGGATTCAAGACTTTCTTGCGGATAGAACTCAACACGTCGCTCTTAACGGAACTACATCGACAGATGTAAAGGTAATATCCGAAATACCGCGGGGAAGTGTGCTAGGACCGCTGCTGTTTACAATATGTATAAATGATCTAGTAGAAAGCGTCGGATGCTCTTTAAGACATTTCGCTGATGATGCAGTTGTCTATACGAAAGTAGCAAAGCCAGAAGATAGTAAGAATTTGCAAAAAGACCTGCAGAGAACTGATGAATGGTACAGACTTTGGCAGTTGACCCTGAATGTAAATACATGTAACATATTGCGCATACATAGGAAAAGAAACCTACTGTAGAGCTACACTATTGATGACAAACAGCTGACGACAACAAGTGCCGTAAAATATCTAGACGTAGCTATCCAGAGCGACCTTAGCTGGAATGACCATATAAAACAGATAATCGGAAAAGTAGACAACAGACTCAGATCCATTGGAAGAATCTTAAGGAAATGTAACCCATGCACGAAAGAAGTGGCTTATATGGCGCTTGTTCGCCCGATTCTTGAGTACTGTACATTCATCTGGGATCCCTATCACGTATGACTGATAGAAAAGGTAGAGAAAATCCAATGAAGAACGGCACGTTTTGTCACAGGATCGTTTAGCTGGCGGGAGAGCGTTACGGAGATGCTAAACAAAGTCCACTGGCAGACGCTACAAGAGAGGCGTTGTGCATCAAAGAGATATTTACTATTGAAATTTCAGGAGAGCACTTTTCAGGAGGGGACAGAAAACATATTACTTCCATCCATATACTTCTTGCGTATTGACCACGAGGAGAAAACTCGAGAAACTACAGCCTATACAAAGGCTTACCAACAATCATTCCTCCCACGCACTATTCGCGAGTGGAACAGGGTTGGAGGGATCAGATAGTGATACCGAAAGTTCTCTCCGCCACACACCATTCGATGGCTTGCGGAGTATGATGCAGATGAAGAGTGGTGTCTATCGTCGCCGGTGCGTCCCAGCAAGTCTGAAAGCATCACGGACATATCAAATTCAAAAAGTAGATGGTGCGAGAGATGGTTTGTGCATTAGGTTCACTGCAAAATTTTCGACAGCGTACTTTTCCAGAAGGGACAAACAGCATTTTGTTTCTACCTACAAATATCTTGGGAGGAGACTATGTAGGCGGAGTTAAATTGGAGCTCACAAGGAATCTTGTGAGCGGTCCTGCACCACACATCGTAAGGTTGCTTTGGAGTGTCTGTGTGGACTGGGTATTGCAAGGGGCTGACTTTTTGATTATTTAGGCTTATCACGCTTTAAAAACAGTGTGCTACGCTAAGGTTACGGAAAAGGCATTTTAATTGAAAGCATGCTACAGAGTCCAGGACAGAATTTTTTTTAAAATTTTATTTATTTACTTATTTTTTGTTTATTTAGTTAGAGGAGGCAACAAAGGACTTCGGTGCTTGCTTTAAATGTGCCACTACGCGGAGCATGCTTCATAATTACAAGCTTTTACTTTGATTCCGTTTATTAACTGCTTTTTCTTATACGCCAATTCAGCAACAGAATATTACACAATTACAGACAGTCGGTAAAAGTGAGCTTCTGTAGTGTGACAAAAATAAGTAACGCCAGATCCTTGACAATCGGGTGTTGTTGCAATAAAAGTGACAATTCTTTGAGCGATGACAATGGCAGTTCGAATGCATAATGGATAACGTTGCTGCCTCTGAATCTCAGGGTCCCGGTTTCGATTTCCGGCCGGGTCGTGGATTTCTCCGCGCAGGGGACTACGAGTTTGTGGTGTCCTCATCCTCTCATCATCATTCGGAAAGTGCCAAGACTGGGAATGGAAAGATTTGGACCTTGTGCGGGCATTGATGACAACGATGTTAAGCCCCCCCCCCCACGAACTATCATCATCATCATGGCAATTTGAGTTGTGTTTATCTCTTCTGACTGAAGTGTAGAACGGATATCAAATTAATCCATTTTTCAGTTTATTTAATCTATTTTAGGAAACTGTTTAGTTTCAATCTTCCATATCACACGGCTATAAATTCGGCAAGAACAGCACGAAATTTTCTCATAAAATTTATGCCCGGGCACTACGATACGAGTTTAAAAGGCATTTTACGTGCTGTGTTCTTTCTTGCTGGTATTTATTCATGGACTGGATGATTGAAGATAAAATCTGCCCGTTTAAAGGTGATTAATTTTCGGATTCTGACGAGCACAAACGATATTACAAAGATTATTCACTTACCAGTTTGTCAACAGGTACGAGTTTCCCGTCAGCGAGGGACGTCGTATTTCCTTCTTCTGCCCCTCTTCAAAGTCCTCTTCCTTTTTAAAAATTCGTCCACTAAATCACTTATGCACTGAAATTTGGCAGGAGGCTGGGACCTAGGCGGGAATATTGCCCCTTTTATTCCCGGCACTCACTGCTCGTAATGGACGTCCGGCGTGGCTTTGTTCTGACACACGGCCTCCGTGGCACGGCGCACAAAGCTCCTTCTCGCTCCAAAAATATATCTCTTGAATATTCTACGTCTCTGCTTCTGCTTCTGCTCTGCATTAAAACCTGCTGCTGTTCCTGTCGGAGCCAAAAAGCTAGCGCTTAACAGCGAGATAACTCGGTTTACGCTAAGTCCTTTTCCCAACGCAGCTCGTAACACCTCTCCAGCTCCAGCGGAAGACTTTTAAACAGCTGTACACTGGAGAAAAAAACCAGCGAAGTCTGACGTGCGCATCTGCAGCGGCTGCGGCGCTTGTACGCGGGGTAGGATAATCGTGGGTCTGACGGGAAAGGCAAAGTGGCGGCGCAGAGCTGCCGATGGCGAGCTCGCCGGGACGGGACGAATTATACATCTCCCGAGAGTGATGAAATCTCTGGACACTAAATTACGCTCTTTGTGAGTCTACATTGGTTTTGTGGGGAGCGATCATGAATATAAGATAGGTATTAGGTTCCTGAACAACAGTTCACAGTATCAAAAACCACCTTTCAGATTGGCTGATGATGCATAGTGGTACATGTTCATAACCACCAGCGTCTTACAGTCGCTGTTGTTTTACAGGAACGTTTTTCAGTTTTCTTGTGGTTTGGTGTAGCGTCCCAAATAAGTGCTAGATGGTATTGTTTCCAGTTCAGTGCTTTGTTTCGACGGAGATGTGAAAACCGTTCTGTTCTATTTTTTAAATTTATTCTAGTCATCTTTAACTTCTCAAATAAGCCAACGTTTGTTTCTTTTTCTTTTCTGGACCCTCTGGATACTTACTAAATGTGTCAGTTATTGCCGGCCTGAGTGGACGAACGGTTCTAGGCGCTACAGTCTGGAACCGCGTGACCGCTACGGTCGCAGGTTCGAATCCTGCCACGGGCATGGATGTGTGTGATGTCCTTAGGTTAGTTAGGTTTAAGTAGTTCTAAGTTCTAGGGGACTTATGACCTCAGCAGTTGAGTCCCATAGTGCTCAGAGCCATTTGAACCATTTTTTGTCATTTATTCTACTTCTACCTCTACATTTATGCTCCGCAAGCCACCCAACGGTGTGTGGCGGAGGGCACTTTACGTGCCACTGTCATTACCTCCCTTTCCTGTTCCAGTCGCGTATGGTTCGCGGGAAGAACGACTATCTGAAAGCCTCCATGCGCGCTCTAATCTCTCTAATTTTACATTCGTGATCTTCTCGGGAGGTATAAGTAGGGGGAAGCAATATATTCGATACCTCATCCAGAAACGCACCCTCTCGAAACCTGGCGAGCAAGCTACACCGCGATGCAGAGCGCCTCTCTTGCAGAGTCTGCCACTTGAGTTTGTTAAACATCTCCGCGACGCGCGAGACTAGCCGAGCGGTCTAAAGGCGCTGCAGTGATGGACTGTGCGTCTGGTCCCGGCGGAGGTTCGAGTCCTCCCTCGGGCATGGGTGTGTGTGATAATTTAGGTTAAGTAGTTTGTAAGCGTAGGGACTGATGACCGTAGCAGTTGAGTCCCATAAGATTTCACACACATTTCAACATTTTTTTGTCATTTATTTGCTCGGGGAGCCAATCATTGACGTGACAGAAGTCATGGGATAGCGACATTCACACATGCAGATGGCGTTAGTATAGCGTACAATAGGAACAAAATGGCAGTGCTTTGGCGGGGCTGCCACTTGTACTCAGCTGATTCATGTTAAAAGTAATCCTGCGTGACTATGGCTGCACTACGGAAACTAACAGACTTTCAGTAAGGAATTGCAGTTGGAGCTAGACGCATGGGACATTTTATTTCGGAAATCGTTAGGGAATTCAATATTCCGGGTTCCACAGTGTCGAGATTGTGCCGAGAATACGAAATTTCATGTATTCCTCTCACCACGGATAACGCAATGGTCATCGGCCTACAATCAACGACAGACAGCTGCTGCGATTGCATGGAGTGGTCAGTGCTAACAGACAAGCAACACAGAGCGAAATAACAACAGTAATCAATGAGCGACGTATGACGAATGGCGAAGGCTGGAGTTAATGGGCTACGGCAGCATGCGACGGACGAGAGTGCCTTTGCTAGCAGCACGACATCCCCTGCAGTGCTTCTCCTGGGCTCTTCGGTTGGTCTCTAGACGCCTGGAAAACCGTGGCGAGGCCAGATGAGTCCCCATTTCAGTTGGTAAGAGCTGATGGCATGGTTCGAGTGTGGCGCCGACCCCACGAAATCATCGTCCCGAGTTGTCGACAAGGCACTGTAAATGCTGGTGGTGGCTGCGTAATGATGTGGGCTGTGTTTATACGTAATTGTGCTGGGCCTTCTGGTCCAACTGAACCGATCATTGATTAGAAACAGTTATGGATACCATTTGCAGCCATTCATGGACTTCATGTTCCTAAACAACGATGGACTTTTCATGGATGACAGTGCGCCATGACACCAGATCACAGTAGTTGGTGATTGTTTGAAGAGCATTCTGAACAATTCGTGTGAAAGATTTGGCCGGCCAGAGCGGCCGACATGGTTTTTTTTTTTTTTTTATAGCGATCGTATCTATATATCAGTAAATGGAATAATGGGAATTGAATGCTTTTAGATACTCTTTACTATCAATGTGTCTTTTTTATTATTTATGGTTCAGCATGAAACGTCTAAATGTATGCCACGTAACTACTTACGTAAGAATAGTACAAATAACATCTTTATCTCAGCTATTTATATCAAATGAAAATCATGGGTATGTAATTATCGTCGAGTCGCATTATAAATATTGTATGCAACTGTTAATAATTTCTTTGCTTGGTGTTCTTTGTCTTTCATTCTTCAAAAGCTATTAATGAAACATCGGCCGCGAAGCGAGTTAAAGGAATCACTCAACTGTAGTCCTGATGGAATTTCTTAATAATTTCAAAGCAATTGTTACTGGTATATTTGATATTTATTTGCAGAGTACGTATATGTCGTATTCGCAGACGTATGTAGTGCAAGCAGCTGCAACGGAATTTTTTATTTGCTATGGTGGATAATAGCTGCCAACAATGCCACCAATCTCGCAGCGCTTAACTTGACTCAGCTTCTCGGAAACTTCTTAAGATTTTGCTTTGGGAGGAGGGGTAGATTTAACACTTACGGAAAAATAATTTTACGCTAGGTAACATGTAATTAGCATAAAGTTATTACAATAGTTTACACTTACGTAGTCAACGGCCGACTGTGCATTCTATTAAGACAAGAGTACAAGAGAGAGAGAGAGTCACAGATATTATCTGTGAATTACATTGTGCTGTGTAACGTTAAATAATGTCCTTTGCTTCAAACAATTTACAGTTTTGTATCCAGATTCGCTGCCGCACTTTCTCGACAACGTAGTTACAGAATGTCCTTACCTTTTTACTATTACTCGTAGTTATTAATGTTTATTGACATTCCCAGGAGCACACTTACAGAGACTTGTCGAGTCCATGCCTTGTCATAGCTGTACTACGCCGGGAAAAAGGAGGTTCGACACTAAATTAGAAGGTATCCCATGACTTGTGTCACTTCATTGGGTAAGGAGGTAACTTGTTGTGTCCATACGAAAGCAAGGAGATTGCACGGGAAATTACATTTTTAGAACTTTATTAAATAGCTTTCTACGAATAGCCTTGTTATGAAATTATAGATGACACGCTTCACGAGGTTTATGAACTACAATGGCATACTAAATCAACGGCGTGTAAATGTGTCGGGGATATCGCAAAAGGCATCAAAGTTTGTGTTGTTCTCCACATACAGTAACATCAGCACCTTACCCGCTACATCCTATCTAAGGAACTGCGTCGTACTTTCGCCTGTCTACATACAAAGAAATTATGCAGAATGTCAGTGATGCTCTTGCAGATCCACACCCTATTTTCTTCCCCATCTTTGTTCGTTCCGAAGATGTGCTTCAGCTCTAATGGCTCTTTCGTCAACAGAATATGAGTCCATAATCTCATTTCCTTCTTTCTTTTACGACATTATTTAAGTAAGAGGCTTTATCAGTGGAATTTACAGTTTGCGGTAAAATAAGTCATGTACTAAATGATTAGCATTTTGAAAAGAAACGTTATCTACATGACATTATCAGATACAGTAAATTTTGAGTTTAAACTTGCGACGCGTCCTATCATCAACAGTCCAACGTGCACCGGAGCTAGCTCACAGTATTTATGTAGGCAGTAATGGTAACTGTAGTATAAGGAAAAGTTTCAACTGACGTAACATTGCGAGGGGCGTTCTATACGTAATGCAACACTGGAAAATGCAGAATCCGTTGTGGGACACCGTTAAATATCCCCGCTTCAGCCCGTATAGTTTCATGAAGTTCCGATTGGTGGTGGCGCTATACGCAGCCTTCAAAATGGTGTCTGTAACGGAGGTGCGTCCAAAAATAGAGCTCTAATTGAGTTTCTTTTGGTTGAAAACCAGAACACCGCAGATATTCAAAGGCCTGGAGAATGTCTACGGACACCTGGCAGTGAACAAAAGCACGGTGAGTCATTGAGTGAGGCGTCAGTCATCATTGCAGCAAGGTCGCGCAAAACTTCTACGAGCTCGCGTATACTGGCCGGCCGCCCACAGCTGTAACTCCTACAATGTTGGAACATGGCGACTCTCTCATTCGACGTGATCGAGGATCACAATCAAACAATTCGCTGCTCAACTGTACGTCTTTGTTGTAGTGCTGACACACTTAGCCACCATTTGAGGTACTCAAAGGTGATTGGCCGCTGGGTTCCTCGTCGCCTAGCAGAAGACCACGAACAACAAAGAAGGACCATCCATGGAAAATTTCTTGCGCGTTCGACAATTTTTGTCGATCGGTATGTGATTGGTGGGGAGGTTATTGATGCAGCAAGACGTTCGTTCCGACGTAGAGCAGCAGAGTGGTACCATGCGGGCATACAGGCCGTCAAAGATAGGCGGCGAAGACCCACATTCATCGAACGGTACTGAAAAGTAGGGTTTTGGAAGCAAAATAGTGGGGAATAGTTTGGTGTATTGGAATCCCGAATAAAACCAACCTGCTTTTGGAAAAAATGTGTTGTACTACTTATTTAACGCCCCTCGTACATTGTAGACTGCAATGTGCATCATAAGAAAAAGAACTATTCTTAAATGAAACAACAAGTTTACTGTTACCAGTCACAGTTTCATTTATTCCCACGACGCGTTTCAAAGGTTTAAACCTCCATCATCGGGTGGATTTACAATATTTAGTGTTACGATTTTTGGAGGAACTTGTGGCACTGCCTCCAGTGGTCACAGGTTCCTATTCGCTGTCGTAACACATCACATGTATACTGTCATATTTGTTTACAAATCGTAACACAACACACACACACAAATGTCATACTAAATAACGTAAATCCACCCGATGATGGAGGTTTAAACCTTTGAAACGCGTCGTGGAAATAAATAAAACAGTGACTGGTAACAGTAAATTTGTTGTTCCATTTAATGACAATAACAGTCACGGTAAAGCCTAACCTAAAATTTTCGCATTTAAAAACTATTTTTTTTATGAAGCATTGACAATACTCCGGGTGGAAAACAGCTCCACCGACAAACATAAGGAGAGAATTTTCTTATTATGAGAGTACTGGTGGGTGATCTTTTCTGATTGTTAAGAAACATTCAAAAGCCAAGATCGCATAAAACATTTTTCATTCAAGACAACCGGTTACAACATTCTTAGCTGTCACCTTAAGGTCTTAAACATTTTTTTTGTAGTTCAGCGTAAAATGAACACCTTTTACTACGAAAAAATGTTTAGGACCTGAAGATGACAGCTAAGACTGTTGAAACGGGTTGTCCTGAATAAAAAATATTTTGTGCGATCTTGGCTTCTGAATAGTTTTTAACAAACATACGAAGTTGTTCAGGGAGACCTACTGAGTATTCTGTTATTAGGGACCCACGGTCTACGGCGGCTCTTTACAAAGTTATTACATTTGGTTTCGTTTATTGACCCACTCAGTTTTGTATCTGTACTGCACTAAAAACTGCGCACAACAGTGCAAATGTTGGAAGTATGCGATGTGTCTTGTTTCAAACAGATCTGTTCCAGTCACTCAAAGTGCGTACAGTTAACAACAGCGATACCTGCCCTACTCCTAGTCCTCAAACTTCCATTCAGCACTATTTAGTTCTGCGACGGATTTGTTTTTCGGGTAGTCTTAGTTGTACGATAACGGTAACAGTCAGCAGTAGGCGTAGTTTTACTTATAAAGACATTGCCGATATCCATCTCAACTATGGGTTCATTCGGTTCAGTGGAAGAGTATAACAACAGTGCTATGTTGCGTTGTTCCCGCAGCGACGACAACCACCAATATCTGAAGGTTCTGGCAACATTGTGTCTTATGTTGCAGAATTAGGTGATTTTATTTTACAGGCTTTCTCCACCGTTACGATAACGTTTTCACACAAACCGAATAAATCATAATTCCATTATTATTTTGTAACAAGCCACGGTAGGCAATGGGTCCTTGATACCAAAATACTCAGAGCGCATCCTTGAATAACCACTGTAGGTTTGTCGGTGGAATTCTGGTACATCCTGTATAAAGTTGATTGCCCGAAACCTGTTGAAAGTTTACAACGAAGATGAATACTCCGGTTGTATAAACTAACGGAAAAAATAGCAACATCAAAAAAAAATTAATGTAGAATAATGAAAATTCGGGAATATAATTGTCTAGGTAATATAATTAACCGATTAACACTGCAAGATCACAGGTTAATGTAAGCGCGAAATAGCCATTGCAAATGTGAAAAGTTGCTACATATATAACCAGTGTAACCGCCAGAATGTTAAATGCAAGCATTCATATGTACATCCGTTGTTTTGTATAGGTGACGAATCTCTGTGTATGGGATAGAGGTTCATGCATCTTGCACTTTGTCAGTCAATATAGGAACGGTGAATGCTGTTTGTGGATGTCGCTGGAATTGTCGTCCGATGGCGACCCATATTTGCCATATTGGAGGCAGATCACATAATCGAGAAGACCAAGGCAACACGTCGACACTCTGTAGAGCAAGTTGGGTTACAACAGCAATATCTGGGCGAACGTTATCAATTTGGAAAACAACCCTTGAATGGTGGCAGCACACATGTCAAATCACCAGACTGGCGTACGGATTTGCAGTCAGGGTGCACGGGATATGCACGAGAGTACTCCTGCTGTCATACGAAATCGCACCGCGGACCGTACCTCCATGTGTAGACACAGCGTGTCTAGCATGCAGAGAGATTGGTTGCAGGTCTTCAGTTGGCATCTTTTTAACAAACACACTGGCACAGAGGCTGAACCAGCTTTCATAACAACACAACAGACCTCCATCCTGCCATATAATGAGCTCTCGCTGGACACCACTGAAGTCGCAAATGGCAATGTATGTTACTAGGCGTCTGGCTCGGAGGTGTCCTTGAAGTAACCGCTTTGTAACAGATTTTTGTGTCACTGTGGTGGCAACTGTTGCTGAAGTTGCTGTTGCAGATGCAGTACGATACGCCAGAGCCACACGCTGAACATTATGGTTTTCCCTCTCGGTAGTGTCATATGGCCGTTCAGAGCCCCGTATTCTTGCGACCGTACGTTCTCGTGACCAACGCTGCCGGCAGTCATGTACATTGGCTGCATTTCTGTCAAGCCTTTCTGCACTATCGCAGCAGGTACATCCAACTTTTCGTAGCCCTATTAAACGACCTCGTCGAAACTCAGCTGTTGACAATGATGTCTTTGTTTCCTTGAAGACATTCTAACGTCAACTCACCACGTCGACTGTGGTGTCACCGCCAGACCCCACACTTGCTAGGTGGCAGTTTCAAATCGGCCGCAGTCCATTAGTACATGTCGGACCCGCGTGTCGCCACTGTTAGTGATCGCAGACCGAGCGCCACCACACGGCAGGTCTCGAAATACGGACTAGCACTCGCCCCAGTTGTACGGACGACTTTGCTAGCGATTACACTGACGAAGCCTCGCTCCTTTGCCGGGCAGATAGTTAGAATAGCCTTCAGCTAAGTCCATGGCTACGACCTAGCAAGGCGCCATTAGCCTTACATAGCAATTGATACTTATCGTATAAAGCATGTCTCATCAAGAACGATGTATACAACAAGGATGGATTAAAGTTAAGTATTCCAAAAGCTACGTACTTTTCTTTATAGCATTCATTACGTATCCTGTTTCAGACCTCACGCCATCCTTCGTGTGTTTATAGCGTGCATTACGGTCCCCTCAAATCACACTGTGTCGGCACTTCTGTCGACACATCATCGACTATCCAGGGTAACTAAGGCTAACGACAGTTACAGGGTATATTTAAAGCAAACTTGATCAGCACCCTCACAGTGGCACTACTAGCATCACTCTTAAGCGACTGGTGCGAAACTGGAATAGAAATCATCTCACAGATGTAGGAACATTCATACCAACTTTCGTTTCCTCGGGCATGGAAGTGTGTGATGTCCTTAGGTTAGTTAGGTTTAAGTAGTTCTAAGTCTAGGGGACTGATGACCTCAGATGTTAAGTCCTATAGTGCTTAGAGCCATTTGAACCATTTGAACCAATGCAACGTTTTTATCGATGTAGCGTGCAAAGTTAGCTATACTGATGCCTTCTGAGTAAGAAAACGATGTTTAATACGAATAATAATTCATATACACTAAACTAAGTCAAATGCAAAAGCTAGATTTAGGCGCTAATTTTACTGACAACTTGGAGATATTTTTCCCCATGTCGGTCTGAAACTATAAACAATGTTTCCCAAATTTTGTCCCCTGCTACCCAGAGATACATCATAACGCAGCCCTACTTACATAATTGAATTGATGTAACAGTATTTCAATCAGTGAATTCAAGCTAAATTGCCGCATACACCTCTTTAGCGGCGCGGAGCATCACACTGCTGCAATAGCGACACTTCCCCTGTCTTCATCGTTTTTGTAACACTTGTTAAAAGCGCTGTTTGTTCATTTGCTAATCATCGGTACTCAAAATGTGCTTCCAGCTTTCAATGCGATCAGTAGTTGTTTATATCTGGTCAATTTACATGTCTGTAATGACCATCAGGTCGGAAAATGGGATTAAGGTCTACCATGTCTGCATCGGTAATGCCCCTCGCGCTGACGACAATCCATTTTAATTGCCTAAACACGTACTGAAGCTGATTCGCTGACGATTAACCGCAGTGTTTTCTGATCGTTATAAAGTCTCTTTTTTTCGATGCTGCAGTTCGTTAGCTGAAACACGGCGGAATACGTGTTCGCTCTTGCATAGCGTCAGCAGCTTGGATCAGTCCAGATTAGCCTTGATTAAAATCGCTTCACCTAACCGACCGCACATTATCTGAGGGCTAGAGTTCGCGGGGAAAGGTGGTATACAGAAACTGTTGCCTTGTGAAGCCAATTTTCGAATCTGCGCTAGTCTAGGTGCTAAATAAATTTAAAACTGTAAAATTATTTGGATACAAGGATATAGGAGAAATATGGAGTTATTTTCATATATCGTTATCATTTATTTGAAAACACTCTGGATAACATGTCTCGAAGTTTCTACATGTATGACGAAATTAAATATTATTTAAGGGGGGTAGGACGTCAAATTGTCCGACTTGGAGCAGGAGAGGCACCACAGGACATTTTAATTTCTAGTGTCTATACTTTTACAAATAAATTCGTAAAACGTTGACACCGTGACCAGGAAGGATTGAGGACACACACCCATCGATGTGGAAGTTCAACAACGTAGCAAAATACCATTTTTTTACATGTGAAATTTCATCATTTTTTCACTTATTACTGGCTGCATTTGTTGTTATAGGTACACTTTTCTTCCTAAGTAAGAGAGATTCTTCGATGAATTTTTCATAGCATACAAACAGTTGTTACGGGTGTATTAAACTCTAGAATTTTCCAAATCTATTAAAAAACTGTGGAAAAAATTGAGATTATTATCTATAAAACTTGATTTTTTTCTAAACATGAAGTTTAAAATGTAACAGTTCATTCATTTTTTCATAAATTAAAATGCTGTGCAAAAGTCATCGAAGAATCTCTCTTACTTAGGAAGAAAAGTGTACCTATAGCTACAAATGCAGCCACTAGTAAGAGGAAAAATGGTGAAATTTCACTTGTAAAAAAATGTGTTTTGTTACGTTTTTGAGCTTCCACTGCTGTGAGTCCGAATCCTGAATCCTTCCTGGTCATGCTGTTAAAGTTTTATGAATTTATTTGTAAAAGTATGGACAGTGGAAATTAAAATGTCCTGTGGTGCCTCTCCTGCTCCAAGTCGGCCCGTTTGACGTCCTACCCCCCGTTAAAGAATGGACTGACGGGAAAAAGCCATAACACTAAGGATTGGAACCTGCGATCGTAGCAGCCGCGTCGTTCCGGACTGAGGCGCCTAGAACCGCTCGGCCACCGCGGCCGACAAAAAACCTTGTATTATTAAGGAGACAGTTGTCATATTGTTTTTAGCAGACGTTCCTTTAGATCTTTAGACTGTGACACATTACATCTAGATCGATCAACTTGATTGCTGCGGAAGAACAGAACACTACAGACGCGTTGTTGAACTTCTGCTGGCTATAAGAGCAGACGGTGTAGGGACGTAGTGGAGATCGCGTATAAATGAATAAAAGTGTCAGAATACAGGCTCTAGGCTCATTAGTGACAGTTACAATGATATTAAAATAAAAGAATAGTCGAGCATAATTAATGGAAGAGCAGAAAATTCTGGAAGTGTTTATAAAAGCGCGTATACCTTCAGAAACTTCTAGATCATATAAGAAATCTTTTACTGTATCTCTGAATTCTGTGAAACCACTGATCTTCTTACACAACTAAATACACAAACCGCGGCATTTATAAACGGAGCCTGGAGTTGTTGTGAACGGTTTCGGATGAAACGAAAAGAGAGTACTAAGAATTGGAAAACTGCTGGAAATTAGGCACTTATATACATAAAAACTGATGTGATTCTGTGTTTGCCAGTATACGTCTGTATCGCCACAGTAAATATATGAAGACCACGCTATGGTCGACTGACCGTCGTGTTATTCATCGTCGAAACAGTGAATTTACCTCGTCTGTATTTCTCTTTATTTCTGAACGTTTAACACGAGGCACAGTCATCCAGTTAGAGATGCAGGCTTGCGTATCTAATAGCTTCAAGGAGAAAAAAATGGATTTTCAGTCTTTCATATAATTACTGACCGAATTTAAAATACTGTCATAATATATTCATAACTAGGTTTAATCTCATTTTAAAGGTTTAACACCGTAAGACAAGTACTACATGTAGAATCTGTGTATGTCTTTTGAGGTTGCATACCTCTCGACGGGCACATCACCCAAACTATATTCATCCAGTATTTGAGACAGAGAATTTTGCGACATCCAACAAACTTTACACATACATTCAAAGATTTACAAAACCTTTTCTCGCTGAGATGAATGGAGAGATGTGTCGCTTATTAAATTTTCGCTTTTCATGCAGTGGAACTATAGCATCAGGTATGACGTTTTAATATGTGGTTTATTTACTACTAACTCTATTTGTAGCATTTTAGTAGGCAAAATTCACAGTATCATTGAATATACCTGCAAAATTATATCATTGTATGACACGTATTTCAGGATAGATTACGTGATGAACCTTAAGACGTATGAAAAACAAGCTTTGATTAAAATGGAGCGCAAATTACCCAGACTATATTCATCCAGTATTTTATAGTGTGAGGAATTAGCGACCTCCGACAAACTTTAGAGATAATTTCAAACCTTTTCAACGCTGTTTCTCACTTACATGCTTTACGTTAAATATTTAACATTTTGCTTCATTTGTAATCAGACGTTTGCAGCTGTTTTGTACAGAGAATTTCGATTATTTAAAAAACTGTGTGTTTACTAGTGACTTACTAACACAGTAAAGGAATGCTATGGGGATAGTACACTCCTACGTGCTGGTGACATGTGGGGACTTGCAAAATTATCAAAAACTGCCATTATTAGTTGTAAGTGGGCAGCTTCTGTGTTGGCAGCGCTGCGTCGCGCTTTGCATTGGATCTCTGACTGCACTTTCTTTGTAAGAGACTCTGTGGCTGGTTGGACTCGTTGTTAGAAGTTAGTCGCCAGCAGTGATGGAAGTGATGTTGGGCAGTTGGAGGTGAACAGCCAGCAGTGATGGGTGTTAAATTTGAGAAGTTAGCATTGGTGGAGGGTGGAGGTCTGAGGTGTTAGCGTAAGCTAACGATCTGGAAGTATCCGAACTGGAAATTGAATATTATTGATGATTATATATCTGTCGCATTATCAAGGTAAAAAGTACATTACTTGGTTTGCAACTAAATCTTGCCTTTGGTAAGCACATGACTATTAGTAGTTAGTGGCTTTAGTAGTTAGACTCTTTTATTTAGCTGGCAGTATTGAAGCTCGCTGTATTGCAGTAGTTCGTGTAATGAAGATTTTTGTGAGGTAAGTGCTTAATGAAATGTATAGGTTATTGTTAGGATTTCTTTTTAGTCAGGGCCATTCTTTTGAATTAATTATTTGAAGTCTGCTTATCTTCTTTGAGCAGTCAGATTGCTTGTGCTAGGATATTGTGGGTCTCAGTCATTCAGCAATTTAGTACAGTTCATAGTGTCTAATCCATTATATTCAGTGTATTTGGGCTGACTAGCGACAGTATATTGGCATCTAAGTGTTAGTTCAGTACATTAGATCGAATAGGACTTCTTCCATCTCTTAGAAACAGCTCATCAAAAGACTAACCATTTTAATTAAAGTGGGAATATAACCTCATCTTGCCTGAGGTGAATGTGGAATACGTATTGGGTACCGAAATGAAGCGTCTATCTAAACAGGAACATGAAACAGATTTCATTAAAATGGATCAATCACTCTGAAGGATCTCCTTTTTTTTCATTTTAAGAGATTCCAGTTTATAGAGAATGGACGTTCTTTTTCGCGATCGAGAGATCAGAGACAAATCGACATGATTTTGCCGTAAATAATTTAATAATGCTTGCTCAAATGTGATGTTTCTCGAGTATTTATTTATTATCGCTTCCAAAGAAACGATAACTACCAATTACAGTCTTGTTTCAGCTGTGTTAATACAGGGTGTCTCTAAAGTCACTATCCACTTCCATGAAAACGCTATTTTCTCTAGTCTCTGCAGACAGAGGTACCTTCGTGCAAGATGTTTTGCACAGGAGAACGGGCTGCCATTGTTTGTGCATGAGTACACGGACTGCCATACGAAGACGTCAGAGCGGAACTTACCCGTAAATGTCACAAAGCAACCCCATCAAGGGCTTACATTCGTCTGCTTGTGAACAGATTTAAGCATACCCAGAGTCTGTGTGATGAGGCACGTCACGGATGACCATGCGTATAGGGAGAAACAGTGCAGCAAGTTCAAACTGCCAGTGATACGAGTCCGAATGCATCAACTCAGTAGGGAAATTCTACGGTTCACTCGACGAAAACATCCTTATTTATTCAGCTTCTGCACCATTTTGAGGACGAGTATTTTGCATCAGAGTGGGCCGTGATATACCGAAGGTCAGTGTTTGGTTGGGTATTACAAAAGTTAAACTGTGTGGCTCATTTTTCTTTGCTCAAAGGTCAATGAAAGGTAACAGCTACCTCCACACGTTAGAACTGTTCCTCGATCAGCAGCTTTAGGATGATGGCATACGGGATACATATGTGTTTCAGCAAGATGGCACGCCTCCACATTTTGCACACATCGTCCTGAACAGAATCTTTCCATGGAGGTGGATAGGCAGGGAGTCACCTCAGCTGTGGGCTCCCTGTTCACTAGACGTTACTATTTTAGACTTTTTTGAATGGGGTACATCAAGTTCAAAGTATACACTAGTAAAGTGAACGTTCTGCTTGATCTGCGGAATCGTATCAGGAATACAGCAGGCCACATTAATACGGTTGAAATATTAAGGTCTACATTTTTTAGAATATGTGTAAGACTTAACGATGAAATTTGCTTTTCAATCACTGTCTTCCTCCATATGATTCCTTGTCCTTAGTGAAAAAAGACAAATAAGTTACCAGACAATACTGTGTAAATAGATAGTGATAAATAAACGAAGCTGATTTTATTTGATGATTTTATTTGAGTCACCAACCATCAAACTTGTCTCAACAAAACAAAACAAAAAAAGGGTAGAATTTTGCTGTTTGTAAAGTGAGTTAAAAGTCACAATTTCTTCCAATATTTTGTGTGTACTGCAAATAGCATTCGAAGTTTGAATGTTACCAATAGATAACTCCCTGAATCATGCAAAGCGTGCTAAGAGAGAATATTTGCAAGTGTAATAATATATACAAGCCATCAAGTTGTTCCTTCTAGTACTCCTATGTTGGCTATGAAGATTCTTCTTAAACTACTTTCTAGCGAGTGAGCGCTCCTTATAATATAAGTAAAACAGTTTAGTGCCTGCATTAAACTAAATAGACAAGCTCCAGTAATTGCGTCTTTCAGTTATCTTTGTACTCAATGTAGACATAGCATACCTTTCTCATGTCAAACACCTTTGTGTGTAGCGACAGCGTAAACATAATGTACAGTGTAGAGGACATGCAACAAGTAGCAGTATGCAGCATCATTTCGATTCTACAGAAAGTTCACGTTACCGCTACAAATTCATGTTTTTTAGCTTAAACAGTTCCGTTTTTGAAAAATTAATTTTATCAGCAGCGAAGGACGAAATATAACCTGCTTTGCACTTTGTCTGCTACTGGGAAAAGGCGACTGCGCTCTCAATTACACCAGGAAGGCAAAACAATTCTCCATCTGCAGATGACGTTGTGAACAATCGAAGCTAGTGGGGAAATAAACAAGTGACTGACACAGGAAACTTATTTTTACCAACGGTGTCAGCCCTCTTAAGTATGGGACTCATTTGTGTTTTGGAATTAGTATGTAATTTCAGAATAAATTTGCACTTTAATTCCTATATAAATGTGCAGTATTAAGTAACTGTAGATATGTATTTTATTTTACTTCCATTGTCAACAGCCAAAGGTTTGTAACTGTTTTATTTATTACTCGCATCACAATTTAAATTGGGACCTATTACCTCTACAAACACATTTAAATACCCCCAGAGTTTGGTACCTCCTGCTCCAATACCACTCTTTTTCATCTTTGTGTTTCCTTTCCATTCTTAGTGTTTATCCAAATATACATTTTTGCTGCTATTGCTCCCCTTTCGTGAGAAAAAACTCTCAATTAGCACTTGTATGGTTTTTATATCTCGTTCACTTCGATTAAATCCTTTAATTTGAATGCAACACTGCTGTGTAAGTTATTCTACTGTTTCTCTTCATATTTCTTGCTTTCACTGAATGACATTCTCGATTGTGGTAATAGCTGTTACTTCGTAGCTCAACCCAAAGGCTGTGCAAACAACTTGCTCGTCCATATAATCATTCCTAAATACTCTATGCATCCAGAATCTTAATCTGTTTCTTGCTTTGAACGAAAAGGGCCAGGTCGTCAGGATCTCCAACTCACGTGTCCTGTTTCGCTAGTTTACATTTTACTTACTATGAAGTGAAGCAAGTGACAACTTCAGCACACATGTAGAAAGCGATGTTTAGCATTGTGCATCTTGTAGCTGCGGCACTTGCTGTTAGCTTTTCTGTTTACGTACCCCTTCTACGAGATTATTACGTGCCGAATTACCCAACTGAAAGTGTTTCATCACCTAGGTTAATGTATTTTGTTCGTATTTATCCATAAAACATACATGAAACTCAGTTGTCACCTTGACGACGCTTTGACTTACACACCCATCTAGCGAATACTTCTTCGTCCTCTTCGTAAGATTACGTGGTTGCAAGTGCTCTGTAACTGCTTGTACAGGTCTGAATCCAAGTTTCTCGTGAACATTTCCAATTAGCGTATTCGGCGTTACAATATCAGTGCGTACACGATGTTTTAACGTGATCATCACTCAGCATACGATACGCGTCAGCCTTGTGACTGCCGGCCCTTAATCGGATAATACCTACGATACCTTGCCAAACCGTATACTTCTAATATTTATTTTTGTCTCACAGATTCCTCGAATTTAGTGTTCATACTGGTGTCCCATTGGAAAACGTCTTGAACCTGTTGCAACCTGCATACGAGAGATGCCAATGTGGAAAATCGTCGCAGGTTGGTGAACAGAGCGTACGCACGCTCTGCTGAAGTTGGTATAACCGCGCCGCTGCCGTTAATAATTAGTGACCGAGATAAATTAGTTGTCACTGCGGGCGACTCGCCAGATTAATTCGTGATAATGACGGTGTCGGCCGGTCGCCTGGATCAATCATGGCGATAACCGCTGCTGGGAGCTACCGTGATGACTCATTACGCCGCACTCGGACAAGAGCTCCGCGGCCCAATCCGGCGTGATTAATAATTTCCAGATTTAAACAGAAAATGTTTGTGCCTGTGCCTAGGCAGGAACACCTCACTCATACGCACACACACACACACACACACACACACACACACACACACACTACGCTGTTGTTCCCTTGTGTGTGATGCCACCGGGACGTGCTGCGTAATCTCCGTTCGCCGTCTCAACCGGCTAGTGCCCACCAGTAACACGCGCAATTTGTCCACTCTCTGATTTGTGTTTGCGCTCGGCTTTTGTCACCGCGACTGTGCTGCGTCCATGGCGCCATACCAGTGGCATTCTGTTACGGGTGGCTGATAGCAGCCGAGAGTATTTGTTCGCCCTGCAGGTACCTGCTAGTCACAAGTTTCCACGTGACCCAAAAACACATTCAAATCTGGTCCGCATTTCTTTTTTCCAAGAGAAGAGAGAGCAAGTGTCAACCCTCATATTCACCACTAACGAAACCAATCGCTACTACGATTTTTTTTTCATTTTAGCTTTAATTAATAATATCATCTAGCTGTGTGGTTTTACAAACGTTCAGACCTGGCTCCTTTCAGTGATCCAACCCTAGTCATGATGGTAAGGATGGTGAGAGCTTCAGCCGAGGTTCTACTGTCGGGTTCTGAATTATCATTTTGGCTGTAATTTATAACATCATCTGGCTGTGCGGTATTACAAACGTTCAGACCTGGCTCCTTTCAGTGATTTTATTTTAGATTTTATTTTGTCCTTCCAACTGATGAAAACAACATCCAACCCTAGTCATGATGGTAAGGATGGTGAGAGCTTCAGCCGAGGTTCTACTGTCGGGTTCTGAATTATCATTTTGGCTGTAATTTATAACATCATCTGGCTGTGCGGTATTACAAACGTTCAGACCTGGCTCCTTTCAGTGATTTTATTTTAGATTTTATTTTGTCCTTCCAACTGATGAAAACAACATCCAACCCTAGTCATGATGGTAAGGATGGTGCATAAGTTCGAAGCGCTTTTCCATAAGTTTAATACACACAACAGTTACACATACAGGGTGTTTTAAAAATGACCGGTATATTTGAAACGGCAATAAAAACTAAACGAGCAGCGATAGAAATACACCGTTAGTTGCAATATGCTTGGGACAACAGTACATTTTCAGGCGGACAAACTTTCGAAATTACAGTAGTTACAATTTTCAACAACAGATGGCGCTGCAAGTGATGTGAAAGATATAGAAGACAACGCAGTCTGTGGGTGCGCCATTCTGTACGTCGTCTTTCTGCTGTAAGCGTGTGCTGTTTACAACGTGCAAGTGTGCTGTAGACAACATGGTTTATTCCTTAGAACAGAGGATTTTTCTGGTGTTGGAATTCCACCGCCTAGAACACAGTGTTGTTGCAACAAGACGAAGTTTTCAACGGAGCTTTAATGTAACCAAAGGACCGAAAAGCGATACAATAAAGGATCTGTTTGAAAAATTTCAATGGACTGGGAACGTGACGGATGAACGTGCTGGAAAGGTAGGGCGACCGCGTACGGCAACCACAGAGGGCAACGCGCAGCTAGTGCAGCAGGTGATCCAACAGCGGCCTCGGGTTTCCGTTCGCCGTGTTGCAGCTGCGGTCCAAATGACGCCAACGTCCACGTATCGTCTCATGCGCCAGAGTTTACACCTCTATCCATACAAAATTCAAACGCGGCAACCCCTCAGCGCCGCTACCATTGCTGTACGAGAGACATTCGCTAACGATATAGTGCACAGGATTGATGACGGCGATGTGCATGTGGGCAGCATTTGGTTTACTGACGAAGCTTATTTTTACCTGGACGGCTTCGTCCATAAACAGAACTGGCGCATATGGGGAACCGAAAAGCCCCATGTTGCAGTCCCATCGTCCCTGCATCCTCAAAAAGTACTGGTCTGGGCCGCCATTTCTTCCAAAGGAATCATTGGCCCATTTTTCAGATCCGAAACGATTACTGCATCGCGCTATCTGGACATTCTTCGTGAATTTGTGGCGGTACAAACTGCCTTAGACGACACTGCGAACACCTCGTGGTTTATGCAAGATGGTGCCCGGCCACATCGCACGGCCGACGTCTTTAATTTCCTGAATGAATATTTCGATGATCGTGTGATTGCTTTGGGCTATCCGAAACATACAGGAGGCGGCGTGGATTGGCCTCCCTATTCGCCAGACATGAACCCCTGTGACTTCTTTCTGTGGGTACACTTGAAAGACCAGGTGTACCGCCAGAATCCAGAAACAATTGAACAGCTGAAGCAGAACATCTCATCTGCATGTAAGCCATTCCGCCAGACACGTTGTCAAAGGTTTCGGGTAATTTCATTCAGAGACTACGCCATATTATTGCTACGCATGGTGGATACGTGGAAAATATCGTACTATAGAGTTTCCCAGACCGCAGCGCCATCTGTTGTTGAAAATTGTAACTACTGTAATTTCGAAAGTTTGTCTGCCTGAAAATGTACTGTTGTCCCAAGCATATTGCAACAAACGGTGTATTTCTAACGCTGCTCGTTTAGTTTTTATTGCCGTTTCAAATATACCGGTCAATTTTGAAACACCCTGTAAAAGAGACTTTAGTCAACAATAATACATTCTTCTTCACTATTTACAACAGTTATCCAAAGCTAGGATAACTTTCCGATTCCGCGACTGTAAAAATCGCGTGGTTTTGAGGCGAAGAACTCGCCGACCACGTCCAGAGCGCTTCCGGAAAGGAAGTTCATTGAAGGTTGTTCGGTACACAGCAAAAAACGTGAAAATCTGAGGGCGCACGTTCAGGCAAAAATGGTGGGTGTGGGATGACTTTCCAGTCCAACTTCCTCTATAGCGTTTCTTGCCCGATCAGCAGAATGCGGGCGGGCATTATCGTGGAGTAGCATCACTTCACGCTGTCTTCCTGGTCGTTCTTTTTGAATTACTTCTACAATACGGCTCATTTCTCGATGTCAGCTGTGATGGTTACATCTTGGGGAAGACGTGTGTAGTACACCACACTGCCGCTGTTTCACCAGACGCGTAACATGATTTTTTGTTTGAGCCCGCAAGTCTTTGTACGAGAAGTTGCTGCTTTGGTTGCCCTCAACCATCGTTCTTTTCGTTACGTTAGCTTAAAGATACCAGTAACGATTTACAATAGGAATGGTCGGTGTTTTTCGCGAGTCAATTGATGACGAGCAAGCGATACCCAAACACCCCATTTTTGAACCTTCTCCATTGCATGAAAGTGTCGCACGATAGTGGAATGATCGAAGTTCATCACAGTTGCAGTTCTTGAGTACACTGACGTGTATGATTGTGGATTAACGCGCTTAAAAGGTCTTCACGAAACTCCGACAGTCTCCCTGAAAATTGGAGAGTCACTAATGTCAAAACAGTTCTCCTTAAAATAAGAAACCCATTTTCTTGCCGTGCTCTGCCCAGTGTCATTATCCCCGTACACGATGGAGACATTTCTGTCTTCCTCCGCTGCTGTCATTCCTCTAATGAACTCAAACAGAAGCATATGTCGAAAATGTTCCCATTTCTCCTCTTGGCACTCAACTTCCTAGCGCCCACAGGTCCATTTAGCATCTCCAAGTGACAAACTGACAGTATGTTAACTCAAATAGCAACAGTGAGCTACAAATGAAAAGCGAGGCTCTGAGCACTATGGGACTTAACTTCTGAGGTCATCAGTCCCCTAGAACTTAGAACTACTTAAACCTAACTAACCTAAGGACATCACACACATCCATGCCCGAGGCAGGATTCGAACCTGCGACCGCAGCAGTCGCACAGTTCCGGACTGTAGCGCCTAGAACCGCTCGGCCACTTTGGCCGGCCAAATGAAAAGCGATAATAGAAAAATAAAGCCATAGCAACCGAATACCAACATGCAAAACATACTCACCAATTAATGGTTCACAAGAGGACAGGAGTCCATGAATATCGTCTATTTGCATGGTTCATCCACTGGGCTGTACCTCCACGATATCTCGAAGCGCTGACTACTCATTGCAAAGCACTATACGACCTACAGTAACAAGTATATCTAATAATATCCAATGTGGGGCAAGGTGTAGGTTATCTCCTACATTATTTAGAACTTAGACAGGTGATGCAATTGTTCCGACGAATAAATTTGCACGAAGAATTGCTCACAATGGTTCATCACTGATGATTGCACTTCTTTGTTCTGATTTTTATAAAAGAGGATGACATACAAACTGAAATCCAACAAAACATGTTCGGAATATAATACCAAAACATAAACTCATAAGACTAAAGCAACGGCTGTTCCGGTATATACCTTATCCATGTTGGAATTCTCGTTAATAATTAAATATAAGACCAGGTTTACCATATGAACACTAAAACAAGACATCCATGAATGGAAGTGAGTTATGGGTTCAAATAAGAACAACGTAACAAAAATGCAGAAATAGAAAAGAGCTAAAAGAACGTACAAAAGCAGACAGAATTAGAAATGAGTTCATACAAAATAACTTGTGATAGGTACGTAGAACGGAAAGAGAGAAGAATGTAAAATGACAATTGCAGTGAATCTACCAGTTACGGTGTAATATTCAAACTACAACAGAAGGGAGGTTTTGGTACACAAAGGAAAAAAATTTAGGTTCGTAGAATTTCTGACAACATTATAGGAAGTGAAGAATTAGTAGACATAATTTAAGGTAGTAGATTTATAAATTTTTAAATAAACTGTACCCATAGTATTTGATAACTGTTAACAAGAATTAGATTGTATGGCTTGTTTAAGTTTCTTCTTATTTACTCAGATGATTTTTTTTGCCAGTACACATTTAACGTTTAAAAATGCAATAAGGATTTCCCTTGGAAACGAATTATTGTTTGCCTCTTTACAAAGTAACCAGCTTAATATCTTTTACATGGAGTTAGGTTTGGTGCGTCCATTGCAAAGAATCAACACATTGTATCAGTAATATCATCCAACAGTATGCTCAGACTTAACCGTCATAAATACACAACGAAACACACAAATAATTTCAAAATACTATGAAGCACTTACTGGGTGCTTCTGTAGTGTAAAGCCCTCTTCAAATAAAAACTAATTTATACTTTCGTAGGGTTTTTCCTTCATTCGTTGCCTAATATCCATATGTTATCAGAGCTATTCACTTTGCTCACTTAAGCTTCCTTAATTTTTGTTATATTTACGTGAATTATAAGAAGGTTATAAATATTAAACTGATCATGTGAAACGAACAGCAGGGAAACTATGACCTGAATGTAACAACTAGAAAAATAAAATTTAATACCAAATGATGAGATAATGACCCCTTAATATACGCTTCAGTTTTAGAGCTAGAATATTTTAAAGTACAAAAGGGCAGAAACAAGACGATTTATACAGAACAGTGGGAACGAAAACAGCTCTTAAACACCTCCAATTCTATTTAACTACTTTCCACGGTAGTAGACTGCAAGATATGAAATTAACAGGCTGTTGCAAAATGCAGCCTGAAAGCGTCTGATCGACACGTTTTGAGAATTCATACAGCATTGTGAATAGAATTCTTACAAATGTGGGAAAAGTTAACCTTATCAAGGGGGATTTCAGATGCACATAAGTTCCGAAAGAATTCATATGTCACCCAAAATTAAGCTAAAAACGTGTTGGCTTGATGCACTATCTGTTTAACCAGGGGTATTACTTTCATCAGCCTTTTAGCTGATATTCCTGTTAGAAGAATTCGAAAACAGATATTTAATATGCAGCTGACCACTCCTGCGGAGTTACAGTTACATCTGAATTTTTAGTTTGAACGACTGATTACGTTCGTAAATATTTAACGGTTTCCACGCAGATGCAAACAAGGATAGTGTAGGGAAGAGAGATTTCGGAATTAATTCTGCGTTAAATAGCTCCACTACGGTTGAAAATTTGGGAAGGAAAATACAACCTGCGGAAACCCTACTGCGCCGCGAAATCCTTCACACGATAAACGGATCCTGCCGTATAGCACCGACAGCGGCCATTAAACTACCTCTGCATATATCTTTGCGCGTCCACCCGTTTTTTTTTTCGCTCTCGACACTGCTCGCGTTGCCGTGAAGAGAGACGTGGCAACGCTGCCCCGGGCAATAACAATAAACAAATGAAATGAATTTACCCGACTAGGACCGCAGTTGTGTCGGCAGGCGCCTGTTCGGGAAAGCGCGAGTCGCGTTTTATACATGTATACATCACCGACAGGACAGTCGACGAAAACAACTCATTTAATTGAATTCGAAGTCATGCCTCAGCGCGTCCACAGCGTATCAGACACCCACTCCAATCCCTCGGGTAATATATCGTCCGTGAAGCACATGTGAAACGTCAGCGGTTGAGCCAGGAAAGGGAGCAGAGGAGCGAAAGAGTGGTGGAAACCCGTACGGGCGTAAAGTCTATAGGTCATTGTCTGGTACTTAAGCTACGAGTGCAGTTAAATTTTCCAACACCACAAAAGAGCAATACCGTCGCGTATGCAGTAAGAAGGTCACTGTTACGCCACTGTTTCACTGTCTAATTATGCGTGACGAATGGCGGAGGAAGTAAAATATTTCTTGAATATCACTAAAGGAAAAATTGAACCTAGCCGTACTTTTTGAATTAATGATTTATTTTGCTTAACTATTTTTAGGCCACAGGGCAGCAAGGATATCTCGTACAAAGCTCACACTTCTGTCCCCTAACTGCCATATTTAGCTTAGTTTATTCAAAAAGAAAAAAAAAATCAACTTTACTCAAAAATAACAAACAAGCAAAAAATAAACAACATTGGTTACTGTTTGTATTGCTTTTGAGAGTCCACAGAGTGCAGTCGTTTACGTAAGACGATGTTTCGGCAGCGTAACTTGCCGTCATCTTCAGGTGATACCTTAAACACAGACCACCAAAATATCAGAGGTATAAGGCCCAAGGTTACGACGCGGAAACAGAGACCGACAGGAGCGCTCGAAGAGGCCAGGCAGCGATCTTCGAATTCGGGAAAGTATGGCACAATAATCTGTATCCTTACTTTTCGGCATACGAGTACTAGATGATAATATTTTTTCATGTATTCTTTACAGATGAGCCTGGTAGTCTGGTGTTGAAGTGTATTAATTTGGAAAACCGAATATTGCAATTTCGACCGTGTGGCTGTTATCAAGTGGCAATTACGTTCCTGATTACGACCTTTTTTTACTACTGCACCCTTTGAATACCATTGTAAATGTGTTGCTGATATTATGTTTAATTTTTGCTCTCGTCCGTAATACTGGGTGGATTCTATATCTGTTTTTATTTCATATGAAACAGAAGCTGGTTTCATTGCGTGGTATTCTGTGGACTCACGTGTATTTGTTACTGCTAACGAGTCCGTGTGTGAGCTGCTGGATTAAATGCGTTGTAAGTATATTGCTGTCATTCTCCGTTATTTTTGTTCCCATCTGTTTTTCCCACTCTCGCATTTAATGGAAGCTAGCGAAACTTTCATTGACTTCTGCTAAAATATACTGTTTGTATTACCTGTTAATAACGTGTGAAAACATTTGCGAAACTACTGTCGCACTTATAGCATTTGCAGCCAACAATGCTCTAGTCACCAATGGTACTAAATGCTCTCCTCTACTCGTACATTTACATCCTTAATCTGTAAGCCACTGTGAAATGCATGCATTCACTGGCAAAAAGCAACACCCTTCACAACGGATTTATGTACTCATTCTGTGACAAGATGTAATGAAATTGAACACCAACACTGTCAAAAGCTACTGACTTGGAGTTCTCCACTAAATGTTTGCGAATGTAAACAAGAATAAAGTAGAATAAAAACAATTTAGTTAACATGCCTTCAAAGCGATCAGTTCGTACACAGATTCTGAAGCAGTAACAAATATATAAGGGTCCACACAACATCACGTGACGAAACCAGCTTCTATTTTGCAAAAAACAAAACGAAATGTGGAATCATTTAGCCCAGCCAAAATTACAAATTGAAGTGGAACTCAGTCAGAATATGAGCAAAATATTTACAATGCAGTTAGGAGAGTGCGATACGCGCGACAAATCATAAACAGAAGCACAATGTGGTGAATAGAGCTTCTATTAACTACGAAACGAAAACAAACATGGAAGACTAAAAGTCAACCAATAAGAAAGCGAGACGGTGAACTGATAAACTTGCAGAGCTCCACATGGCCACGAAGCAAGATCGTGTTACCGGAATTTCCTATATGAGTTTCAGCTCCGTGACCTTAGAATGAGTGCCTTCGCTACATCGCGTCTCCTTTATGTTCTTACCGCCCGCCCCCCCCCCCCCCCCCCCCCCGCCCCGCCCACCGCCACGAAATCCCTTGACTCGCTCACGGCGCCAAGGTGCGTTGGACTGGGTGGTGGTGGGGGATGCCAGCGCCGAATCCTAGCAGCGAACTCCTATCCTCAACATTTCTACTGTCCCTGTTGGGCGCGGTAAGTAGCTCTCGGCCGACGTTCTGACTTGAGTCCGTTGGGTTGAGCGCGGGGTTCCAAGCTCTACTGAGAGTCAAGCCACTGTCTCTGTTGATCAGGTTGTCAGCCACTCGTGTTTCAATAGCCTCCTTTAGAACACATTCACAAAACGACGAAGTTTTTCTTTTCTATTTCGTTTATTCATATTTTATTCAGTTCTCTGGACCGATGCAATATTCTGCACCACATATTTTGTTGGTTGCTTACGTTCGGTGCGTCTTGTGTGCCTCTTGCAGCTATATTCGATTGTCTGCCAAATCTGGTCGATGTAAGCCTGATGACACTGCATGGAATGCATTGGATTGTCGGATTTTCTATGAAGCGTCTCTCTCTCTCTCTCTCTCTCTCTCTCTCTCTCTCTCTCTCTCTCTCTCTCTCTTTTTCTCTCTCTCTCTCTCTGCAGTTATCTAACTCGTTAAGGGCCAAGCTCTCGAATAATAACGAACATTTGTGAAACCATAGTTTATATAAGCGACCTATTTTCGGTTTGACAGTAGTAAGTGAAGATGAAAACAGTGAAAATACACACAAGGCGACGAGTGCGACTTTCATGGTCACCAGATACTCCCTATGTTTTAAGGTCACTGTGAAAGAAATGAGACACATTTCTGTCTTAAGGGGATCGAACCGATTTGGTCGTGATTGAAATTTGTAGAAGCAACAGGCTGAACTTCCAGTTTCGCGATTAAAACAATGCATTCTTCTCGTTCGCAATAAGAAAAAAAGTGCTGATCCTAAACGCCCTTTTTTCCTGAATATTTCTCCGAGGAATGAGGCGTGGCTTTTTTTAATGATATCGAGTACGATATGGAGACTCTTGGCCATGATTTCAAAGTTAATGACGCGTTTTTTCATAGATTCGAGCAAAGACAATCAGATAGTAGTGCTTCTCCACAATGGGAAAAAATTTCCTTGCAACTACTTACACAGTTAATCTGAAGGAGACGTGCAACAACTTTAAACTGTTGTTCACACTTAGCCAGGAAGAAACACAAACACTACAGATGACGAGGTCTCAAGGTAGCTGCACTTCTCTTCGGCATCGGGTACGCAAAACACTGCTGCTGCTCTCCATGCAAATAGGACTACAGAGAAAGGAAAAAAAAAACACTGTTTGGGGGAATAAATTACCTGCTCTCTATAACCTACTTCTCTTTGATAGCAAAAGGGGCATCTACCTTCACTGCACATTAAATTGCGTGTCGTCAAAAAGTTTGTGAAAGACATGGATAAAACTTCATGTGGATTACTTTTGTTTACTGGGTTCGGGTTGGGTTGTTTGGGGGAAGAGACCAAACTGCGGGGTCATCGGTCTCATCGGATTAAGGAAGGACGGGGAAGGAAGTCGGCCGTGCCGTTTCAAAGGGACCATCCCGGCATTTACCTGGAGCGATTTAGGGAAATCACGGAAAACCTAAATCAGGATGGCCGGACGCGGGATTGAACCGTCGTCCTCCCGAATGCGAGTCCAGTCATGTGGATTCGCGTACTTACGAGAGAAGTTACCATTGGTCAGTGAAGAAAAAATAAAGACTATTTGTCGAACCGAAAATTAAAGAATTTATGTTTCATGATCATTTCCTGGATTTTTGTAAGTCTTCAGGCTTTCGTGGCCGTTATCACTGATGCTAAACGCTGTTATACTACGTCATGTTCCTCTTCAGTTTCTTATTACTATCGGAGCTTCGACTCCCTCCACTCGTATCTTCTTCAGGATTATCAGGATCGTTTGGTGCTCCTGGCTAGTTGTACAACTAGCCAAAATAAGCTGGAGATCCTCGAGATGCCTGCAGAGGGGTCGAAACGTCGGCAAAGAAACTAAAGAACAACATGGCGAGTCCTAACAGCCCAGAAATTTTTGCCACGAATTTCATCGCTTTACTGGGTGATGTTGAAATGGCCTGGCTGTATTTGTAAGAAAGCCTTAGGTAACGACAATGAAGAGAACTAACGTGATATTGTACAAAAATTGATTGCAGAGATCATATCACCTTGGGGAATGCAACACGTCACTTACACTACGTTTCCTGAATGACACTGCGCCCCGCAGAACACAAAAAAGTTACTGGAATTAAAAAAGAAATACCAGGTGATCAAAAAGTCAGTATAAATTTGAAAACTTAATAAACCACGAAATAATGTAGATAGAGAGGTAAAAATTGGCACACATGCTTGGTCTCCCAGGTCCCCAGACCTCAGTCCGTGCGATTATTAGCTTTGGGGTTACTTGAAGTCGCAAGTGTATCGTGATCAACCGACATCTCTAGGGATGCTGAAAGACAACATCCGACGCCAATGCCTCACCGTAACTCCGGACATGCTTTACAGTGCTGTTCACAACGTTATTCCCCGACTACAGCTATTGTTGAGGAATGATGGTGGAGATATTGAGCATTTCCTGTAAAGAACATCATCATTCCTTTGTCGTATTTTGTTATGCTAATTATTGCTACTCTGATCAGATGAAGCGCCATCTGTCCGACACTTTTTGAAGTTTTGTATTTTTTTGGTTCTAATAAAACCCCATGTCATTCCAAGCAGTTGTGTCAATTTGTACCTCTCTATCTACATTATTCCGTGATATATTCAGTTTCCAAATTGATACTGCCTTTTTGATCACCCGGTGTATAAGAAATATTATCGGGAAGACTGGGTGTAGTCGAAATGCTTAGATGAAACCTTAGGTGGGCACAGAAGAGATAGAAAGGTATCAAACCACTAGAGAGATAGATGATGAAAATCTGTACAAGTTGCTAAATTTTTAAGTTAACTGTGTTCTTGATTGCTGCTAAAAGCTGACATACTTAACTGATGATGGCATGAACCCAAAATTTGTTGGTGGGGTGGTGGCAACATGTTATTCCTGCAGTTTCCGTTCAGTAGGCTGCGCATGCCTGGCAGCCTGGCTCGCGGGCACGACGCCGAGGTCACGGCGGCCCCGGGGCCGTGCAGTTAAGGCGGCGTAAGCCCGAGGTGATAGCCGGATCAGCCGGCAGTTAGGCGCCGACAATGCCCCAGGCTCGCTCCTGCTCCGCGTGGACACGGGTCCTGCCAGATAATCTTTACCGTCTTCTCGTAAATCCTGCGCGCATCTGCACCGGAAAAGAATTCAGCTAATCGCAGAAATAACTACTACCCTTAATATTATGTCAGTGATCGACCTCTCTCCAATGATAAAAATCGAAATGTAAAGCTACAGAATTTCCAAAAAACTGGCTTGGCATATTATATTGTGATTTTTAATTTCCTGTCAGGGGAGCTTGAATGTATGTTCTTTAGAAATCTTATCTAGCCTGAAGGAGCGAGTGATAAGGTGCGAGGGGCATTCAATAAGTAATGTAACATTTCTTCGTGGCCAATTTCGGTTGAAAAAAATGTGGATTTTGCTGTGGGACATCTTGAAATACTCTATCTTCAGCCCCTATAGTTTCATGAGGACCCGGTAGGTGGCGGCGTTATGCGCAGGCTTCAGGCTTCAAAATGACATCTTTAACGGAGTTATGTTCCAGGTAGAGAGCCATCGTTCAATTTCTTTTGGAGGAAGGCCAGAGAAGTGCAGATCATCATAAGGGTTTTATTGGATGTCTACGGAGACTATTTATATGTTATGTAAAGTTGGAGTTAGTAATATTCCACCTAGAAAATTATTTGTCAGTGGCTCAGTTGTGGAACTTCTCGCAGTTAGTTTGCCTGTAACGCTATTTTTATTTTAAAAGACACCAATTTTCACTATATTCTGCGTATTCAACTACTTACCTAAACATTCGTTTAATTTTTCCGAAGTAGCAATGCTGAGGAG
The DNA here is from genome assembly GCF_023864345.2 of Schistocerca serialis cubense. NCBI lineage: Eukaryota > Metazoa > Arthropoda > Insecta > Orthoptera > Acrididae > Schistocerca > Schistocerca serialis. Next base: position 444,777,818 of record NC_064642.1, on the reverse strand, counting down.
AGTTCCGCAATTTCCGTTAAGAGGCGATGTAGGAAGAACCGTTAATCAAGTGAATTCGTCTACATTTACATTTATTGTTATTGTCTGACAAATGTAGCAAATGTTTATTACGACCCAGGGCCGTTATCATTTAGAACAATGGCGTTGACCTCTGCACCAATGTACCCCCATAATATCTACATAAATTATTGAAGTCATTCACTTCATGAATATAGGATCTGTTACAGTAAAACATTAGCGACACTTTTAAGTAATAGTTAACCTAAATATTACATGAAACTTACACTTACTCGTCACAAAATGGCTTCTTACACTACAAAGAAACAAAAAGGAAGTCTGTCGATCCTTTTTCAAAAGGAACAAAGATTACAATAACATTCGCAGATTATATTATTTGTTATTTTTCTGCGACAATATCTGTTTCGTTACGACGTCAGTTTTGTTAAATTTGCGAAGTTCTTCAACATTATTTTTTTCACGTTACGTCGCGTACCGCAACAAGAGCTGGCAGTGAACAGACGCACGGTGAGTCGTTGGGCGGGGCCTCTTTCATTATCTTAACAAGATCGCGCAAACCAGTCCGGTCACAAGTGAGCCGGCTGTAGCCCCTGCAGTGTTGGAACGTGCGGACACCCTCATTTGAGGCGATCGATGGATCACAATAAAACGCCTCTATGCTCAACTGGAGGTCTCCGTTGCAGAAAGAAGGTGGCTCCGACTAGTAGCCCTCACATTAATGTGGCGTAATGCCGTCGCAGTAAACGGACATTATGTTGAAATACGGGGTTTTTTAGCGAAGAGAGTGGATAATAATGTGGTGTACTGGAACCCTGAATGAAACCAATCTTCAGAAAAAAAAACCACTTCTGCGTCTCGATCAACGCTGACGAATCCGAAGATTACGGCCAGGTAAAATGCCACTTGTTGGCGTTGGCGGCATGTGACGTGGTAAGGAAGATGTGTAAGCTGAGTAGAGATTACTGGGGTCTTATTCTAGCTACTATACGGGCAGCAGATGGAGAAATACAGTTAGATAATGGGCTATGATGAAGGCCAGATTTACATGCGTTGGACAAATATACGGAAACTCCGCGAGAAAGGCATGCTTAAACGTAAATGCAGATGATAGTCAAGTCTGCAGCTTGCGCAGTTGTTTTTGACCATGAACGGCACCTGTGCAGTGCCCCTAGTACATTGCAAGTGGCGGTCGCGAACAGAACAGTGTTCTCTGTAGCTGTTAGTGCATTACGTCCGAGCTATGTGAATTCTAACGTGGACGAATTGTTGGTTCTCTTTTGGTTGATGATTCAGTAACCAAGAAAGCCAAATTGTTTGGTCTTTCAAGAGTCACCGTACCCAAGATTTGAACCTCATACAGGGAAAGCAGAAGAAACGTCATCCGCTAGGTTACAACGCTTACGAACGTGTGCGCGGAGTTACCGTGACAGCCGGTCATTGGAGAAGATTATGATGAAAAATAAGAGGATGGCAGCTATCGAAGGGCCTGCAAAACTCTCACGAAGCCTGTCAGCATCAAAGGAACACGAAGGAAGCTCCGGAAGTAGGAAATTGCAGGGCAAGCTGGACTTCCAAAATCACTTGTCACTGATGCAAATGCCCGTGAGAGTACAACGTGGTGTATGAGCCACAAAACCTAAAGAAGGGACAATGGAAGAAAATTATTTAGTCGGATGAGTCTTCTTTCACTCTGTTTCCAACTTCTAGCTGAGTTCATGTCCCAAAAGTGGGTTCGCTGATGATTTGGGCAGCCACATCGTGCCATTCTAAGGGTCTCATGAGGCCCGTAGGCAATCTGTACGGTTGCATTACAGCCAAAGATTATACGACCATTTTAGCTGATCACGACCATCCCATTGCACAATGTTTATTCCAGAGTGGTAATGCTGCGTCAAAACACGACAGGGTCCCTGTTCTCACAGCTCGCATCGTCCAGAATTTGTTTTCTGGGCATGACGATCAATTGTCACCTCTTCCCTGGGAACCAGAGTCACCAAGCACACCTCAATAGCATATAGCCTTTCTGGTTGTCTTTGGAGAGAAGGATGCATGATCACCGTCCACCTTTATCATCGTTATGTAAACTCAACACACTCTTACAGGGCACATGGCACTTTATATGATTTCCTCGAAAACCATACGTGACAATCCAGGAGGACTGGAAGCTGTTTTCAATGTCAAGGTTTTCCTATACAGCTTAAGGCAAGGCAATGTGTTTTGTTTTTGGTTTTTCATATTTTTACGAGTTGTAACATAGTCACGAAAACGTTTCCAGTGATCCAGGAAAATATTTGCTTTATTGTAATTCCAGGCGTAGGTCACAATGTTTGTTTGTAATCAGGTTATTAATATCGGTCCTCAGACCTGAGTAAAAGAGTGCTGCATGATACGTATTACGCCATGGTAATGCAGACGTAATGGTGTAAAGGCGTGATATGTATAATGCAACACGTTTCTGCTCATGTCTGGAGCTGATCATTACCGACCGAAATTAGTAACCGCATTAGCAAAAAAACATTTTGTTGCATATTTTTGTTCACCTCCCTGTGTATGGTCTGGCGCGTGAAGTGAGTATGATGCAAACAGCGATGCTGGTCCGCCAGTGTCATGAGCATTTATAGAAAGTCGTTGAAGGGCATTGAAGTCATGACTAGACAACATATATTGGACGACCACAATCATCAAAGCACATGGACGTTGGAGGCCTGTCCTCTCTGTAAAGCAGAATGGGCGGTCCTCTCCGACAGATCTGACGATCAGAGTAGAATGGTGGTGTAGACAAAAGTGTTTCGGAGCACACTGCCGCAGCCATCTCTTACGTCCTTTCATGTTGATTCAACGACATGGTCAATTACGATTCCAGTGGCCACAAAGATCACTGAGGTTGGATCGTGACTCAACGGAAAGGCGTCACTTGGCCGGATGAATCACGTTTCTTGTTAATGGTCGTGTATGGATATGCCATGGCCAAGCTGAATTACTGCTCTAACACCACGGACGCATTCCGGAGGCGTTAGACTTATGCTATGGGCTACATTCATATAGACTTCCGTGAGGGCAGTGATTGTCATCGAAGACACCATGACGCATGTGGACTGAGTCAACGTTATTGGAGACCACCTGCTTCCCTTGGTACTTAGTGGCTTCCCCGACGGGTGATGGCATCTTCTAGGAAGATAACAGTGTAACAAGACAAGAATCGTACAACAGTGGTCTGAGGAGGATACCAGTGTTAGCAGCGTGACAAGGCCAGAATCGTTCTATAGTAGTTTGAGGAGCATGGAGTTAAATTCACACCGACGTCTTTCCCATCAAATTCGTCCACTGAGAACACCATGGTACTCATCTGGGCTGCCATCTGGCGCCAATGCACGCCCACAAATCACCGATCCATTGAAGAGAATTTTGTGACCCGTACGTAGAAATTTTTTGCCTCCTACCTGCGAAAACCTAGCAAGGACTGATTGAAGCCATGTTGTTGTTGTTGTTGTGGTCTTCAGTCCTGAGACTGGTTTGATGCAGCTCTCCATGCTACTCTATCCTGTGCAAGCTTCTTCATCTCCCAGTACCTACTGCAATCTACATCCTTCTGAATCTGCTTAGTGTATTCATCTCTTGGTCTCCCCCTACGATTTTTACCCTCCACGCTGGCCTCCAATACTAAATTGTTGATCCCTTGATGCCTCAGAACATGTCCTACCAACCGATCCCTTCTTCTGGTCAAGTTGTGCCACAAACTTCTCTTCTCCCCAAGCCTATTCAATACTTCCTCATTAGTTATGTGATCTACCCATCTAATCTTCAGCATTCTTCTGTAGCACCACATTTCGAAAGCTTCTATTCTCTTCTTGTCCAAACTATTTACCGTCCATGTTTCACTTCCATACATGGCTACACTCCATACAAATACTTTCAGAAATGACTTCCTGACACTTAAATCTATACTCGATGTTAACAAATTTCTCTTCTTCAGAAACGCTTTCCTGGCCATTGCCAGTCTACATTTTATATCCTCTCTACTTCGACCATCATCAGTTATTTTGCTCCCCAAATAGCAAAACTCCTTTACTACTTTAAGTGTCTCATTTCCTAATCTAATACCCTCAACATCACCCAACTTAATTCGACTACATTCCATTATCCTCGTTTTGCTTTTGTTGATGTTCATCTTATATCCTCCCTTCAAGACACCATCCATTCCGTTCAACTGCTCTTCCAAGTCCTTTGCTGTCTCTGACAGAAATACGATGTCATCGGCAAACCTCAACCTTTTTATTTCTTCTCCATGGATTTTAATACCTACTCCGAATTTTTCTTTTGTTTCCTTTACTGCTTGCTCAATATACAGATTGAATAACATCGGGGAGAGGCTACAACCCTGTCTTACTCCCTTCCCAACCACTGCTTCCCTTTCATGTCCCTCGACTCTAATAACTGCCATCTGGTTTCTGTACAAATTGTAAATAGCCTTTCGCTCCCTGTTTTTTACCCCTGCCACCTTTAGAATTTGAATGAGAGTATTCCAGTCAACATTGTCAAAAGCTTTCTCTAAGTCTACATTTGCTAGAAACGTAGGTTTGCCTTTCCTTAATTTTTCTTCTAAGATAAGTCGTAAGGTCGGTGTTGCCTCACGTGTTCCAGTATTTCTACGGAATCCAAACTGATCTTCCCCGAGGTCGGCTTCTACTAGTTTTTCCATTCGTCTGTAAAGAATTCGTGTTAGTATTTTGCAGCTGTGACTTATTAAACTGATTGTTCGGTAATTTTTCCATCTGTCAACACCTGCTTTCTTTGGGATTGGAATAATTATATTCTTCTTGAAGTCTGAGGGTATTTCGCCTGTTTCGTACATCTTGCTCACCAGATGGTAGAGTTTTGTCAGGACTGGCTCTCCGAAGGCCGTCAATAGTTCCAATGGAATGTTGTCTACTCCGGGGGCCTTGTTTCGACTCAGGTCTTTCAGTGCTCTGTCAAACTCTTCACGCTGTATCGTATCTCCCATTTCATCTTCATCTACATCCTCTTCCATTTCCATAATATTGTCCTCAAGTGCATCGCCCTTGTATAGACCCTCTATATACTCCTTCCACCTTTCTGCTTTCCCTTCTTTGCTTAGAACTGGGTTTCCATCTGAGCTCTTGATGTTCATACAAGTGTTTCTCTTATCTCCAAAGGTCTCTTTAATTTTCCTGTAGGCAGTATCTATCTTACCCCTAGTGAGATAAGCCTCTACATCTTTACATTTGTCCTCTAGCCATCCCTGCTTAGCCATTTTGCACTTCCTGTCGATCTCATTTTTGAGACGTTTGTATTCCTTTTTGCCTGCTTCATTTACTGCATTTTTATATTTTCTCCTTTCATCAATTAAATTCAATATTTCTTCTGTTACCCAAGGATGTCTATTAGCCCTTGTCTTTTTACCTACTTGATCCTCTGCTGCCTTCACTACTTCATCCCTCAAAGCTACCCATTCTTCTTCTACTGTATTTCTTTCCCCCATTCCTGTCAATTGTTCCCTTATGCTCTCCCTGAAACTCTGTACAACCTCTGGTTCTTTCAGTTTATCCAGGTCCCATCTCCTTAAATTCCCACCTTTTTGCAGTTTCTTCAGTTTTAATCTACAGGTCATAACCAATAGATTGTGGTCAGAGTCCACATCTGCCCCTGGAAATGTCTTACAATTTAAAACCTGGTTCCTAAATCTTTGTCTTACCATTATATAATCTATCTGATACCTTTTAGTATCTCCAGCGTTCTTCCATGTATACAACCTTCTATCACGATTCTTAAACCAAGTGTTAGCTATGATTAAGTTATGCTCTGTGCAAAATTCTACCAGGCGGCTTCCTCTTTCATTTCTTAGCCCCAATCCATATTCACCTACTACGTTTCATTCTCTCCCTTTTCCTATACTCGAATTCCAGTCACCCATGACTATTAAATTTTCGTCTCCCTTCACTATCTGAATAATTTCTTTTATTTCATCATACATTTCTTCAATTTCTTCGTCATCTGCAGAGCTAGTTGGCATATAAACTTGTACTACTGTAGTAGGTGTGGGCTTCGTGTCTATCTTGGCCACAATAATGCGTTCACTATGCTGTTTGTAGTAGCTTACCCGCATTCCTATTTTCCTATTCATTATTAAACCTACTCCTGCATTACCCCTATTTGACTTTGTGTTTATAACCCTGTAGTCACCTGACCAGAAGTCTTGTTCCACCTGCCACCGAACTTCACTAATTCCCACTATATCTAACTTTAACCTATCCATTTCCCTTTTTAAATTTTCTAACCTACCTGCCCGATTAAGGGATCTGACATTCCACGCTCCGATCCGTAGAACGCCAGTTTTCTTTCTCCTGATAACGACATCCTCTTGAGTAGTCCCCGCCCGGAGATCCGAATGGGGGACTATTTTACCTCCGGAATATTTTACCCAAGAGGACGCCATCATCATTTAATCATACAGTAAAGCTGCATGCCCTCGGGAAAAATTACGGCCGTAGTTTCCCCTTGCTTTGAGCCGTTCGCAGTACCAGCACAGTAAGGCCGCTTTGGTTATTGTTACAAGGCCAGATCAGTCAATCGTCCAGACTATTGCCCTTGTAACTACTGAAAAGGCTGCTGCCCCTCTTCAGGAACCACACGTTTGTCTGGCCTCTCAACAGATACCCCTCCGTTGTGGTTATACCTACGGTACGGCTATCTGTATCGCTGAGGCACGCCAGCCTCCCGACCAACGGCAAGGTTCATGGTTCATGGGGGAGGGGGGGGGGGGGGTTGAAGCCATGCCACGGAGAATTACTGTTATATTGCGTTCCAAAGGTGGACCACCACGCTGTCAAGCAGGTGGTCATAATTATGAGACTTGAGTTCCTCCCGGCGTATACAGTGTTCAAGTAACTTAACGGGAAAGCAGCCGGATGATGTCATCGACAACAGCCGATATTTCGGCAGGAGACCATCCTGTCAATTTCAAGGAAAAACTGCAGCAGGAAAGTGCTGTGCAAGAGAAAGAGAATTTAACACCTTGGTCTGAAGGGCAATTCCGGAAAGGTAACACACAAACACACACACACACACACACACACACACACACACACACACACACTGTAAATGCTATCGGCACCCCTTCATTAAAGCAAACCGACGCCAGAAGTTATCAACAGCGATAATTACTAAAGAATGGGTGAAGTATTAACTCTGTCCCTCTGATTTATGAGAAGGGGAAAAGCAAAGCAAGATTAATCGCAGAATATCAGTAAAAGTCTCCATCTCTACTTTCAAAGTCACTTGCTAATTTAATATCAACGCTTTCTTAATTACACTATCCCATTAGCTGAAAATACATGCCGGAATCTCCGCATTGTTATATTAGGGGCATTTCAAAAATTCAGCGCTCTGTGGGATAGAACTGGAGAACATACTTCTTTACAAGCTACCTTTACAGGGCTTCGATGTAATCTTCATCCTTGCTTATCACAGCTTCCCAACGTTTTGGCAAATTCTGTGTTCCAGATAGGACACCTTAACTGTTGAACTGTCTGAATATTACGGTCATCTCACTGGAAGCTGCATCAGTTGTGTATAAATCTTTTCCACGGAGTTTTTCCTTCAGTTTCGGAACAAATGAAAGTCTGATGGCCTCATAATAGGGGTGGATTGTGGGTATGGAAGTATTTACTATCCATATTTGTCGAGTGTTTCTCTCACTATTAGGGTAATATGCAGTCTTGCATTATCTACTGAAAGGAGGACACCAGCTGCAAGCCTGTGAGACCTCCTTCAACGAATGATCGGGTGCAAAACATTTTGGCGAAACAGCTTGTACTATAATCCTGTTATAGACGTCCCCTGGGGCACTGTATTTGTAGTTATGACTCCATTCTTGTCAAACGCAAAGATCATCATCCGGTTCACCTTTGATTGTTGGTGGCGGAATTATTTCGACCGTAAGACTCGGAAGTTTTCCATTGTGACGACTGAGACTTCAGTTCTGGCTGAAAATCTCGTATCCAGTATTTATTAACTGCAAGAACCTAGTCAGAAACTGTTCTCCCTATGTTCGATAACGTTGAAGCAATTCTTCTGCGACCCTTTTGCATGTATTTGCACAATACAATCACAGACAATAAGAGGCAAATCAGATGTCCAGTATAACGTACAATTAGCGACACTGAAATATGTTTAGGCCCACACAGTCTCTCTCTGTTAATCATAGTATTTTAGAGGTAATTTACACTAGGATACTGGAACTGAAAACAAATGAATGAATTTTCCACGGAATCGAGAAAATGGCTATAGAGAGAAACTGACTAGGTGAAGAGATAGCGTAATAGGATATGTGTTAAGACACCAGAGCATGACTTCCATGGTACCAGAGGGAGTAGTAGAGAGGAAAAAACGTAAAGGTCGACATTCTATGGCATCGATATAACAAAAGACTCCGCTTATGTCACTCATAAATGAGCAGACAAGCACCAGAATGAGATTTTCACTCTGCAGCGGAGTGTGCGCTGATATGAAACTTCCTGGCAGATTAAAACTGTGTGCCCGACCGAGAGTCGAAATCGGGACCTTTGCCTTTCGCGGTCCCGAGTTCGAGTCTCGGTCGGACACATAGTTTCAATCTGCCAGGAAGTTTCATATCAGCGCACACTCCGCTGCAGAGTGAAAATCTCATTCTGGAAACATCCCCCAGGCTGTGGCTAAGCCATGTCTCCGAAATATCCTTTCTTCCAGGAGTGCTAGTTCTGCAAGGTTCGCAGGAGAGCTTCTGTAAAGTTTGGAAGGTAGGAGACGAGGTACTGGCAGAAGTAAAGCTGTGGGTACCGGGCGTGAGTCGTGCTTCGGTAGCTCAGTTGGACAGCCGGCACGGTAGCTCAGCGTGTTCGGTCAGAGGGTAAGCTGCCCTCTGTAATAAAAAAACTGAGTGAATGGATCAATAATGACCTTAAATGGGCGTCAGGGGACGTCCGCCACGAACAATTGCAATGAACTATAACGAACAAAATGAGATTACAAAAAAAAAAAAAAAAAAAAAAAAAAAAAAAAAAAAAAAAAAAAAAAAAAAAAAAGTTGGTAGAGCACTTGCCTGCGAAAGGCAATGGTCCCGAGTTCGAGTCTCGGTCGGGCACACAGTTTTAATCTCCCAGGAAGTTTCAGACTAGCACCAGTTTCGAAGTTTTACTACGAAAAATAAAGTGAGAAGTTATAGCATAACTCTCAGAAGTTTTGAGTATGAGAATATGTTTTTGTAATTTAGAACACCCACCAACACAGACCACAGACCTTGAAAAGTTTGTATTTCAGGTTATAACGTCAAACTGATGTTTCAGTGTGAAACGAGATCTCTGTGGAGTAAAGTCTACGCAAGAGGTAGCGAGGGACTGGAATGGATGATACGAGAGGAAGACAGTAAGACGGCAGAAAGCAAGAATTTTAAGGACGGGGAGGTAAACTGCAGGAGCGCGCAAAGTGCGTGCACGTGGTGGCCGTATTTTACCACCCAACTGTAGTGATTTGTAGTTTACTGACAAACATTAGTCAGCGTCGGAAGATGATACATTCATTATGTGTTCGAAACATGTGAAAGCCGCCCCATGTTCGTGACCAAGTCTCTTCGATAATGGAACAGCGGAACAGCTACGAAGTAAATCACAGGGGCTATGAAGCGACCGAATCGATCAAACGACCGTCGCATGTACTGAATAATCGATTTCTCTTCGTCGAAGTCATGCAATTTTTGCATCTATAACGTGGTTGTTCCCTTTTGTTATCATAACACAAACGTGTGCAGCGAGAGGATGGGAATGTCAGCCGGCCGAGGTGGCCGAGCGGTTCTAGGCGCTACAGTCTGGAGCCGCGCGACCGCTACGGTCGCAGGTTCAAATCCTGCCTCGGGTATGGATGTGTGTGCTGTCCTTAGTTAGTTAGGTATAAGTAGTTCTAAGTTCTAGGGGACTGATGACCTCAGATGTTAAATCCCATAGTGCTCAGAGCCATTTGAACCATTTTTGATGCAAATGTCAGATCAAAGAATCTGGGGCGACGTTAAACGTCTCGTCGGCGAAGCAGGCATTAGAGCCGCAGCACATGCTGGGTTAGGGTTAAGATGGGGAGAAAAATAGGTCGTCTCTTTTTCAAATAAACCATCCTGGCACTCACCGTAGGCCCTGATTGAAAAAATGGCTCTAAGCACTATGGGACTAAACATATGAGGTCATCAGTCCCCTACAACTTAGAACTACTCAAACCTAACTAACCTAAGGACATCACATACACCAATGCCCGAGGCAGGATTCGAACCTGCGACAGTAGCAGCAGCTCGGTTCCCCCTGATGCGCCTAGAACCGCTCGGCCACAGCGGCCGGCTAGGTCCTGGTGAGAAGAATTATAATGAAACAAATTGTCATCATTGGCTGCTACTGGATTGTAAATCATCATTGCATTACATCTACATCTATTCCTGATTACGCTGCGAGTCACAATTGAGTGTCTGGTAGAGGGTTCGTCTAACCACCTTCAAACTATTTTCCTACCACTCCACTCTCATACAGCGCGCGGGAAAAATGTGCACCAAAAGACTTTTGTGCGAGTGCTGATTTTTCTTATTTTTATGATCATTTTTCCCTATTTAGGTGGACACCTCAAAATATTTTCGCATTCAGAGGAGAAATATGTAGTTTGATGAGAAGATCCTTCCACAATGAAAAACGCCTTTGTTTTAATGATTGGCACCACAGTTCACGTATCACATCTATGGCACTCTCTCCGCTATTTCACGATAATAGAAAAGGAGCTCCACTTCTTTGAACTTTTTCGATGTCCTCCGTCAGTCCCATCTGATGCGGATTCCACAACTCTCAGCAGTACTCTAGAATAGGGCAGACAAGTGTAGTGTAGGCAGTCTCTTTAGTAGACTTGTTACATTTTCTAAGTGTTCTGCCAATAAAATACAGTCCTTGGTTTGTTTCCCCACAACATTATCCATGTGGCCGTCGCATTCTAAGTTATTCGTAACTGTAGTCCGTAAGTTTGTTGTTCAGTTTAAAACCTTTAGATTCTAGGGGTTTATCGTGTAACTGAAACTTAGCGGATCCCTTTTATTGCTCATCTGGATGACGTCACACTCTTTATTATTTAGAGTTAATTGCAAATTTTCGTACCATATATCTTGTATAAATTATTTTGCAATTGGTTTTGATCATCTGATAACTTTACGAGATGGTAAATGAAAGCATCGTTTACAAACATCAATCAGAGCTCCTCAGATAGTCTCCTAAATCGTAAATGTAGATTAGGAGCAGCAGAGGGCCTATAACACTTCTTTGGGGAATGACAGATGTCGCTTCTTTTACCCGATGACACTCCGTCAGTAACTAATAAATGTGACCTATCTGACAGGTAATCACGAAACTAGTCGCACAACTGAGACGATACTCCATAGGCACGCAATTGAATTAGAAGTCGCTCGTGAGGAGCGGTGTCGAAAGCCTCTGGGAATCCAAAAATATGGAACCAATACGAACCTCGAATTTTACTAACATATTACATTAAGCAACGTAATTTGACATGCAATACGGATCAATTAAAAAAAAATGGGGTAAAATTCATGAGCACTACAAATACACATTTAAGTGTAGTAAAAGATGGAGAAAAAATAATATATAAAAATTTGTGTCGTTGATGACGTAATTGCTACTAGAATGTAGGCGATGCGAAGAGAGGAAACATTCGCAGAATTATAATATTTGCCTACAAAAGAGCATTCAGATTAGCGAAAGAAAATTTCAGTTTAAACTTTTTTTATTACTGAAACTATGACATAAAGTGTCTATGATTTAGGATGAGATACAGTAGGTAACAACGACGAAGATTGTAAAAGTAACTGCTGCAGAAAAAACTGTATGTATATTAACTGAATGTTTATGATACAAATTTACGAGGTAAGAGCTTCCAAAAGCCATAGTGTCCGATGAAGAAACACGTAAGTGTGGGAAATAGTGTGTAGTCCATAAACGATGTTAGTGTAATCATTAACAATTGGCGCTGGACTGACAACTTGAAAATCATTACTTATACACAAGTGTAGTACAATGTACTTTATTCACAGCATTCAACTTTGATTGAAATATATGTTGGGGTGATGTAGATGTGCTTCATTCAGTAGAAGCGTGATCTTTACCGTCGTCACAGTGTTTGTTAAACATTTCTCATAACAGGTTGAAAGCTCTAGTTTTATTATAGTTCTACCTTAGATATTGGTGTATGGCGAGAAGCACTTCAGTATGTTTGTATTTCACAGTCCCGGCTAGATATCGAAACCTGTTCACATAGGAAACATGTTACTCCATTCATTATCTGAACCTCGTAGCTCCCAGAGCATTATTTTTGTGAAACATTGGTCTGTGACGAGAAGCGGAATTGTAACATCACAGTAATGCATTGAACGTACCCCAATTGCTAAACCTGTATCTTTACTGCACCGATTTTGCAGCTTTGACGGTATTATGTTCTGATACAATAATTTACAATGCGAGTCACTTTGACATGTACGTCCATTCATATCACAGTCCACGCTACACATCGAAACCAGTTCACTCAGCAAATCCGTTATTTCTGTATCTGCACATCGTAACTCTCTGGTTAACTTTATAAGATAGTCGACAACATGAAACACTACATCATGTCAATCTTGTAACTTCACAATCGGCGAAGTGCATCTGTTATAGAGTAGTTTCCACGAATAAAGATTTCTGACCCTTAATTTGTAACCTACATAGTGTGACCTCAATTTACAAAAAATCTCTACAGTAAGTTCACAAACCGTAGTACAAAAATTATGCGGAACGCACGCTAAAAAAGCGCCGCTAGATCACGCCCTTTCCTCGGTCACGCCGGAAAATAATGTCTCTGATGTTCTGCTCAGACTCCTTTGCTATCGTTTCACAAAGCGACCCCTCGATATATTTCACAGCTCATCTCTTGCAGAATATTGCATGGATTAAAATATTTTAAAGTCCGACATTACATTTTAAACTAATACACAACTTAATGCACATAAATTAGTTTAAGCACATAAATCCAGAGAACAAAAAGTAACAAATCCACAACAGACTGCGTATAGTAAGAAACGCAAAGCCTGCACTGTTGGCGTTATCTATGATGAGAAATGAAAAGAAAAAAAGAAATGAAAGAACAGAAAAAAAATCGGACGATAGTGGTATCTTCATGTATTCTGTAGGCCAACATGGTAGGGCAACTACAATCTAGTTACGTGTCTATAGATTTACGTCATCTACTGATAACGTTTTACTAGATCATAACCCCCTAATGGGAATTGGAGCTGATATCCATTGGCATTCAGGATAGTTCTGCTACTACACTGTGTACACTCAATGCATAATTTTCTACAAGTGGGAGTAACACTTTGTAGGTTACAAATTAAGAGCAAAAGCCCTTATTCGTGGGAACAACTCTGTAACAGACCTACTATTTGCAATTGTTTGCGTGGAAGTTTTCAGTTTCATTTCAATTAAATTTGCGTAGATGGTGCTTTAAGATCAATGAACCGGCGCTACGCTCATGTAAAGACCTCACAGATAAAGGCCAGAGCTTGAAGTCAATTATGTCAAGAGAATGATGAGTACTATCTCGAAAGAAGAACTGGACGATGTGTCTCTATTTCCCCACCTGCAGATACCCTTTCTAAGCCATACAATCGACATGAATTAAGAGAAACTTATTTCAAATGTGAATGTTTTGATTGTTTCGATTGCAATTAGAAATTCAGCAAACATCAAAGAAGTCTGAAAGCCAAATACATTTTTCCGATCCTTCTGATTTCAATTTCATTGGTAATCGGTTTTACACATTCTTTGGAAGAGTACTGTCCTCTCTAGTTTCACCTTAACAACGCCCGAGCGCCATAGGACGTCTCACTAGCCGGTCCTTTCGTGGAACGTGATTTCACGAACGTCTTTATTCCCTCGTCATTCCTGTACATTTCCTCTTTACTTAATCTTTACTACCCGCCAATAGCATCAAATTCCAGCGATTTAGCTGACTTCGCTAAGGAGAAGCAGTTAAGCTGAGAAGAAAACGTTTGACATGACGTGAAGCAGATTATCCGGGGTATATATATGGACAACACTGGAGGAGATGCAAGAGGGTATCAGACAAGCCATGAGAGCCTTAAAGCAGATCATAATAAATAATCATCAAATAGAGTTTTTTGAGATTCAGAATAAACAGAATAAATAGTTATTCTGTGCAAGAACACTATATCAGATGATATCCCTATCTCTTCAGCAAAATAGTCGATGGAAGATTAGCCGAGGGAATGACAGATCCTTTCGCGTTGCAGAAAGATTTTTTCGTATCCACGAATCTGCTTCGTATCTCTCAATTCCGCTATCTTTTGTATACGCAAATAAGAGCCTTTTGGAGCTCTGAGTGGTACTGCTTTCTTAATTCAGTTGTATTTCTAAAGCGAACAGTTTACTAATGTCTTGTTTACACACTTAAGTATGGAAGTATGTTTCTGAGCACTATGGAACTTAACATCTTAGGTCATCAGTCCCCTAGAACTTAGAACTACTTAAACCTAACTAACCAAAGGACATCACCCGCATCCATGCCCCAGGCAGGATTCGAACCTGCGACCGTAGCGGTCGCGCGGTTCCAGCCTGAAGCGCCAAGGACCGCTCGGCCACACTGGCCGGCCACACTTAAGTAACATTTATTTTGAAAAATATATTGTGCCACCCATACCCGCTAAGGAAAACCTTTATTATTGCTACCACTTCCGTTTGTAAAGAATCATCATCAGGCAGTAAGTCCTCCAATCACAGTACTTCGAGGAACACACACAAGAGGTTGAATCCCGTACTTTGTAATGCGAAAACGCAAATCGACTTAATATAACGGGTAATCAATTGAGGACAAAACAGGAGGGAAAAAACTGGTTATTATTTCAAAATTAATCTCCAAAAATTTTAATACATCATCCTACTATGAGACAGGATGGTCAGTGCCCATATGGAAAAATGTTTGCAATTGCCTACAGAACCACTAATCACCATAAATGTTTACACATTATCCGACTATGAGATAAGATGATCAATTCCTGCATTAAAATGTTTGCAACTATCTACAGAACCATTGATGTACCCAGGAGTGCACCTCTTCGTCTGAAGCAAATCGACTGCAACGAAAGTCTTCCTTCAGGGCTCCAAATAAATGGAAATCGTATGGGGTTAGATTAAGATGATATGGAGAGTGTCTAGCGGCATCCCAGCGAAACTTATGCAGCGTGGTGGAAACTACCTGGGAAATAAGTTTGGCCCCTTGAACTTAAAATTAAAATTTTAGAAGAACGAATCTGTCAGTAACATTATACGAGTGGCAGTCAATAAGTAATGCAACCCATCTTTTTTCGCCAATTTCGGTTGAAAAAATGGCGGATTTTGTTGAGGTCATCCTTGGAATATTCCAGTTTCAGCCCCTGTCGTTTCATGAAGTTCCAAAAGGTGTCGGCACTATACGTAGCCCTCAAAATGGCGTCTGTAAGGAGATGCATTCCAAGCACTAGCAGAGAGCTGACATTTCTTTTGGTGGAAAATAAAGGGTGTCTCAGATATGAATATGCGCCTGCAGAATGTCTACAGAGACTTAGCAGTGAATAAAAGCACGGTGACTCTTTGGGAGAGGCATCTGTCATCATAGCATGAAGGTCGCGCAAACATCTCCGATCTTCCGCGTGCTGGCCGGCCGCTCGCAGCTGTGTCACTTGCAATGTTGAAACATGCGGACACTCATTCGAAATGATCTATGGATCACAGTCAAACAACTCGCTGCACAACAGAACGTCTGTGTTGGTAGTGCTGATATACTCGTCCACCAACTGAGGTACTGAAAGGCGTGTGCTCGCTGGGTTACCGGCTGCCTAACAAATGGTTCAAATGGCTCTGAGTACTATGGGACTTAACGTCTGAGGTCATCAGTCCCCTAGAAGTTAGAAATACTGAAACCTAACTAACCTAAGGACATATCACACATCCATGCCCCAGGCAAGATTCGAACCTGCGACCGTAGCGGTCGCGCGGTTCCAGACTGAAGGGCCTAGAACCGCTCGGCCACTCCGGCCGGCGCCGCCTAACAGATGACCGTAAAAAGCAACAAAGGACCATCTGTGCGGAATTGCGTGCGCCTTTTGAGACTGATCGTGACAATATCTGTCGAACATCAACACAAGCTCTCTACGAGTATAGTGGTACTATGCGGCTGCACAAGCTCTCCTAGTACAGTAGCGGAAGGCCGTCACATTGAACGGAGATTATTTTGAAACCTTAGGTTTTGTAGCCAAAAGAGTGGGGAATAATATGGTGTATTGAAACCCTGAATAAAACTAACCTGTACTCAGAAAAAAATTAACTGAACTATTTATTTAATTCCCTTCGTGTTGTATGTAAGACATCCAACGTCTGGAGCTTTGCTTTCTTTTTCTACCCCGCTAATTGCCTTCTCAGAGTTTTCACAAGCCACTGGTGAGAGAGAAGCGAGACACTGTAAGTGGAGAAGCAAACGACACAGTGCATTATTTCGTCTGGCACGCACCTTCGAATCACATACGTGAAGTACGGGAACATTCAGGCGGTTGTTCGGGACGTAGGAACAAGCGAACGAGGAATGACACGGAAGACGGGGAAAGCGGAGAAGACACGAAAAGGACCGCACGGGAGTGACGTCAGGACGAAGTGCCCAATCAGGCGCCGAATGTCACGGCGGCGCGGCTCAAGTCGCCTTGTCTCCAAGAGAAACAAGGCACCTGTCACCGTAACTCAGGCGGCGGTCGCAGCGGCGCCGCGCCGTCACGGCCGGCGACAGTCAATAGTCGATCCGCCGCAGAAGACGGGGGCGGCGGCTGCGGGGGCGGAGGTGGGGGCGGGGGAGGGAGCGGCACCCAGTCGGGGGCGGCTGGGCCGGGAGGCGGGGTTAAAGTTTCACCGCCAACGTGTGTCACGCCGGGGGTTTCCTCTTAAGCCGGCCGCCGTCGGCAGGGAGGCTCGTAAGAGGAGGATTTCCCTAGACCTCAGCACACACACACACACACACACACACACACTCACTCACTCACATACACACACACACACACACACATCTAGTGGCACACCCTAGTCGCGAGCCACTTTGCCTGCTTAGACTTTGCAGGAAGGGAGAGCGACACTGCGACATTGAGTATTTACACGGTAGAAGCGGAAAGAAGTTTCATCGGCATTAAAGAACAAATCTCAGACGGCACAGAATGGACCTGAGCACAGTACCTACTCAAAGAAGTAGCACCCTACATAGCTATGGTGGATTCTGGTTCAAATTCCGTTCCGGTTATCCAGATGTTGGGCATCTGCGGCTCCCCTAAACCACTCAAGTCGACTGCTGAGATGTTGCCTTAAAAGCGCGTAGTCGATTTCCTTCTCGATATACAAGCATGTGCTTCGTCTTTCCTGACCTGTCGCCGACAGGACAGTTAACTCTAACTTTCTTTCCTTTTCAGAGTTCCGTACCTCAATTGGTATCACTTTATTGTCCGTCCATCAGACTAACACTTAAAAACCTCTTTCTCAGGAAAGGGTAGAGATACGAAGATAAAATTTATGTCACATACTAAGGCCCATGGTTCCTTGATAGTGTAGGAAATAGAAGATTCTGAGTTAATGCAGTCAAAAGATACGGCTATTTATGTCACATATTTTGATACTAGAAAACTCATCAAAACTTGTAGAGTACCTCCTATTGACATAGAATGATGAAATTTGACGATAAGGTTTCGCAGTACAGTTAAAGGAAAAAAAACGAAAATAGTTACTTCGATATTATATCACTCGAGAAAACATTTATTTTGTCATTTTTTATCTGACGTCAAATGCGAAATTAAAATAATCAGTAGCTCTGCATTCAGGCAGACTGGGTCGCAAAGGTAAAAGTCAAATATCAGGCAAGAAATCACTCTATGGCTCAAATGACGTTTTTCATAATTCATCCGTCATCCGTCATCCGATATCCGGGAGCGATTACTGCAAATAGATACGACGTACAACTATCACTTCTGGGTGTCTTATGGAGGATAAATTCCGAAACATGTCATGCGAACAATAACGTCATTCCATGTCTGATATTTGACTTAAACCAGTGCGACTAAGTCAGCTTGAATGCAGACTATTGATTATTATAATAACGATCGCCTGCCTCCTGCATGAGTTTACGTCACATTTATGTCACTGAAATTAAAATCCGGCCTGTGTGACCGAGTGGTTCTAGGCGCTTCAGTTTGGAACCGCGTGACCGCTACGATCGCAGGTTCCAATCCTGCCTCGGGCATGGATGTGTGTGATGTCCTTAGGTTAGTTAGGTTTAAGTAGTTCTAAGTTCTAGGGGACTGATGACCTCAGATGTTGAGTCCCATAGAGCTCAGAGCCATTTTTTTAAAAATTAAAACATTCTCTAAAATCTTGGAATCTCTGGGAGCGATGTCTTGCCAGTATCAATGTCGACATCAGGCAAAAATGGTCGACATTCTCGATTAAACGCGCCAGTCCTACTCGCACCTGGCCAGTTAGAAAATGTGGTAAAATAGTAGCTGCACGCCTATGGTCGTAAAGTCCGCATAAAAATCGATCCTTTACTCTCCAACTCTACGTCGATTAAATGATCACACATAATCTCTTCCCCAGCCTTCCGAAAAACATAGCGTGTTAGAGCCCCCCTTCCAGGACGGAGAGATGCGCCGTCCCATAGTCGAATCCGCCTGGTAGGTTAACGACGAGGGTCGGTGTACCGTTGAGCCTTGATATGATTTTTAGGCCGTTTCCCACACCCTACCACGTGAACACTGTGCTGATACCCAGGTTACACATCAGTTACAAGTTTCGGAGACATTAAAGAAACTTTTGCCCACTTTCACAAGAACAACACTACACGTAGACATTTGGAGTACACACATTTCGTCCGGGTGGTATAACGAGACGGCGACTGGAAGTGATTCCCGTCATTTCTCAACCACGCCAAATGCATTACTAGCCATGGTTGTGAGTTACACAATAAAACATCTTTCAAGACATCCGTGAAGACCCCGCAGTTGCCTGAAATAATGCGAGAGGAAGCCTGCGCCATTGTCACTCAGTCAACTGAGCACTCTCCAATGAAATCCTTTTGCAAAGGAGCAGTTGAACTTCAAGTACCGCACACAATAATGCAAGTTCACGTCAAAACAGAATTAAAAATGAAAGGATTTAGAACGATGTTTGTGAATGATTTATCTGACAACCGTGTTGAGCGGTGAACTGTAACCTGTCTCACTTGGTCTGCACAATTTTTAAATGCTGTGATTCGCTCACGAGTGTTCTTTTCTGAAGAATTTATGATATTAATACAGGAGAAATGAATGTTTCTGCTGTAAGGTGAACGCTCATTGTGTTCTACAGTTAGAAACGTATTCACCGCCTGTAATGTTATGTGTAGGACTCCAACATGATCTCAAACTCGGTTTGGCGAATACGCAAGTCCCATGTGGCTCAACGTCGGCTCAAGATCAATGAAGGATTGCGCTTGCTCCTGAGATGCTCCACAAGACGCCAAAGGCATAGATCTCTACGCTAGGCTCAATGGTGCACATACATTGTCTGATCTTAAGTATCTGGACACCTCTACATAATACACCGCTGTTGGCCGCTACATATCACCAGTGGTGCACCCGTCAGTGTAAAAGAAGACAGTTTTAGAGGGGTTCAAATGCCCTTGGTGGATTTGTTCCTCAGGTGACATCCAATGACTTCAAAGTGAGAGGTCTCCTGACCGACCCACTCTGCTGTTGCTGCTCTCCTGCGAACCTTCTGTAAAGTCTGGAAGGTAGGAGACGAGGTACTGGCAGAAGTAGAGCTGTGAGGACGGAGCGTGAGTCGTGCTTGGGTAGCTCAGTTGGTAGACCAATTGCCCGCAAAAGGCAAAGTTCCCGAGTTCGAGTCTCGGTCCGGCACACAGTTTTAATCTGCCAGGAAGTTTCAAATACCCTATGCGTTGCAAATTTTTAACGTACGTCTGAGCTTCCCATTCACACCATACTTTAAGAACACTTAAAAACGTTTTGTTAGAATCCTTTCGTTGTGAGTTGCTTCCCACTAGAAGAGATGATGCTATCAACACATTTTTTCTCCACTGAAAGAAAATCACCGGAATGAATGGAGTCACTTACGAAATCATCAGTGACATTTGCTTCAATGTCAATTTTTGATGTTTCATTTGTTAGGGACTTATTTTTAACGTCAATCGGTGACTAGGGCAAACTCAACTGAACTTTGCACCCGAAGTAAACTTTTCTGCATGGAGCATCGAAGATATTTAGGATGTGACCTATAATTTCAGAAATAAATGTTTGCTATTTCGCAGAAAAAACTACAATAAGACGAGTGAAGTGTTGCAGTCATACGCTGTAGGTCCAACAAAGGACACGGATAAATGATGCATCACAGTCACGGTTGGAACCCGGACTGTGGGGACCACAATCGATACCCGTCTGAAATAATTTAACGCTTTCTCCGCAGGGAGATTCACTTGAAGTATTACTTCCGTCTGTCGGACGATTAATTAGTTCAACAGGTTGTGCGATTATCCAGTGTTACCTTTCCACTTGCAATAGACGAGACCACATCTAAAGCCGCTTATATCTTTGCGTTTTTCTTAACTGAGCTTTTCTTTACTACTATGTTCAAAAATATATTTTTGGAATATCGAGGCTATAAAGTTGGATTACCTGAAGTTTTCTTTACACAATACCTAAAGATAGCCACAAGCAATTTCCAGTAGATCGTCAGTAGAACTGAGGTTTTATCTACCACAGCAGATCTACTGCAGCCAGATTTGTGAATCTCCACTCGTTCTTGTTCATTGTCCGTTTCATTATTTGTTCTTTTAATTAATTCATTCCATTCTTATTTGATTTATTAAGTCTCTTAAGAAACGTCTTTATCTGCACCGTTTATCACGATATTCAATAAGATGAGGACCCAATGCGCGATAGGACAGAATGTGCATCGAGAAACATTTGGCATCAGGGAAAACATGCTTTCAAAGACCATTAACAATAATGTATTCACGAGTTAATTTTTGCCATAACACACAAGACGAAAATTTATACAGAGTTTGGAGTAGCGATACACGAAATCTACGGATTGTTACTTCACTGGGTAAAAAAGAAATGTAGTTAAAAGGGCCATAATAAACATCTGGCTGACACTAACCGTTTATATTGTTTAGCTTTCGTTCTTTTACATAAAGAATCGTCTGTTGCTTAGAGCTAGACATCTCACTATGAAGTCTGTTAAAATTTACTAAGAGGACAAAAAATAAGCAATTACAAATTTTAAACCTTAAAGTCGTCACAAAAGAAGAACCTTCAGGTTTATCTCCATCAGGAATTGCGTGTGTCGTGGCTCTAGCGATGAGATTCACGATAGGAGGAAGCGCACGATTATTGAAATACATCTCCTGTATTCAGAATGAGATTTTCACTCTGCAGCGGAGTGTGCGCTGATATGAAACTTCCTGGCAGATTAAAACTGTGTGCCCGACCGAGACTCGAACTCTTGAGCACTTGCCAGCGAAAGGCAAAGGTCCCGAGTTCGAGTCTCGGTCGGGCACACAGTTTTAATCTGCCAGGAAGTTTCATCTCCTGTATTAATTGTATAGTCATAGAACCAAAAGAGATATTAGAAAAATGTTGCGTAATTAAAAAAAATGCATTCTTGAATGGCCATTTGGTTGGTTGGTTGATTTGGGGGAGGGGATCAAACAGCGAAGTCATCGGTCCCATGGGATTTGGGAGGGATGAGGAGCCGGCCGCTGTGGCCGAGCGGTTTCTAGGCGTTTCATTCCGGAACCGCGCTGCTGCTACGGTCGCAGGTTCGAATCCTGCCTCGGGCATGGATGTGTGTGATGTCCTTAGGTTAGTTAGGTTTAAGTAGTTCCAAGTCTAGGGGACTGATGATCTCCGATGTTAAGTCACGTAGTGCTTAGAGCCATTTGAATCATTTGAGGGATGTGGAAGGAGGCTGGCCGTGCCCTTTCAAAGAAATCATTCCGGCACTTGCCTGAAGCGATTGGGGGAAATCACAGAAATCCTAAATCAGGATGGCCGGACGTGGGTTTGAACCGTCGTCCTCCCGAATGCGAGTCCAGTGTGATAAACACTGCGCCACGACGCTCAGTGCAATGGGCACTTCATGCATTGATTTTTTGTTGCCATATTCATCATTTTTAACCAAGGATTGTCTTCAGTGAGACGTTTGGGTTTATAAGGGGAAACTTGCTCTTCCCAAACACTAATTTAAATAGCCTTAGACTGAGTTGTTTAACTTATGTTGGTTACTTGTAATATCAAGTGGTGCCATGTGCTACTATACTTACGACTAACCATCATGACCTCGATATAATGCACTGAAGATATATACACAGTAGCTGTTATCGATCTGCAGTAAACACATTAAAAATTTACGACCAATGTTTCCCTTCCATCTAAAGTGAATCACAAACGATGACTGTTTCCATCTAAAACTATTGGGAAGTATTTGTGAAGAACGAGTGTTCCATTTCTAATGAACTGCTTGAAATAACGGTTTTCCTTTAAACTCTAGTGACTCGTCTATTTAAAGACAGTTCTTGGCTGAGAACGATCAGGAAACAGAAAAACAATGTATGAAATGCTCATTAAAGACTGACATTTTTAATTACGAAACATTTTTCTGACATCTTTTTTGGTTCGATGACTTTACAATTAATATAGGAAATGTATTTCAATTACTCTACGTATTCGACGTTTTTATATTGAGCAACACGATATTCTTGTTTATTTATTATTAAACCAATTTTGGACTACGTCACTTAGCAGTAGTTTTCAGTAGTTTGTGTACGGCTATATCACTGAAGAATCTTACAATCGGTATTTATTCCCCTTGAGTTTACTTTATTATTGCGGAAGTCTTTCACTTCACAGTTTCCTCTAAATATTAGGTTAATAAAGCATCTCAAACGAACGAAAATTTCTTCTTTTCCAGTTTCAGTACTCCAAATTGGATTTTTAAAGCACTGCCTATTTCTTGTCTTCCTGAGGTATTCATTCTTTCTTGCAGGTTTTGTATGCCGCATTCCGTTCTACAGCGTGAGAGGTTCCTCCAGACTTACGTCAGTCTTTCTTTATTCTCGATTCCAAAAGTGAGTTTTGTACCGAGCTCTGGGCGTTTACGGATATCTGCTGGGATCCACTGTAATAGTTTCTTTAGGAATGCGTTTGTTTGCGGGTAAATCTATGGATATCCACAACGGTAGTTACTATTTGCTTAGTAGTTATTATTATGCATAGGTATTATTATATACAGAAAATTTTGTGGGGAAGGCTAACTAAAGATGCGTTTTATTGTCAGGACACTTAGAAAAGGTAACAGATCTATTAAATAGACTGCCTACACTACAGGTGCTCGTCCTCTTTTAGAATACTGCTGTGCGGTGACGGATCCTTACCATATAGGACTGACGGAGTACATCGAAAAAGTTCAAAGAAGGTCAGTACATTTTGTATTATCGCGAAGTAGGGGGGAGAGTGTCACTGAAATGATACAGAATTTAGGGTGGACATAATTAAAACAAAGGCGTTCTTCGCTGTCGCGGAATCTTCTCCGAATGCGAAAATATTTTGTTGACGCCGACCTACATAGGGAGAAACGATGACAATGATAAACTAAGGGAAATCACACCTCGCAACGAAAGATATAGGTGTTCGATTTTTCCGCGCGCTATACGAGATTGGAATAATAGAGAATTGTGATGCTGGTTCGGTGAACCCTCTGCCAGGCACTTAACTGTGGTTTGCAGAGAAGCCATTTAGATGTAGATTATACGATTTCCCAGTACGTTCAATATGCGTCCTGTTTCCGACGTGTCAGCGGCTACCTCAACTCCGAGTCATCCCCTATTTCCTTTACAGTATTGGAGCTCATTTGCGCAGTCGGACAGTTGCCATAAAGTAATAAGTAAGCAGATACAGGAAGCGATGTTCTTCGGAACATTGGTTTCATTGCGTAATTCCTGTGTGTTTGCTAAAGGACATTTTGTAAACTCTATGAGTTGCATTTAAAATGATTAACAACCAAACCAGTAATCAGTTATAGAACCCATCGTCAGTGACATATCAGTGATTTGTGAGCTAGTAATAAATTCTAAGTGGTGTTTAAATCGATGATCGTATCACAGTACGCAGTGGACCGTGCCAGCACGTCTATGGCAATCGGTACTAAGGAGCCTCGCCACAAGTGCACTGTGGTGCTGCTGTGCTTGTTACGTCCGGCCGAAGCGACAGGAAGCAGCGCTGGATAGTGAGCGCTCGCTCTGTCACTAGTCTCCCTGCAGCGAACATGGGCCCCTGTAGTGCCTTGGGGAGCAGCCAGCCTGTGTAGTGCAGTTGCTCCCACGACCGCTGACAACGGAGGGCCCGCCTGAGGAGCTGTGCACATCGAATGCAGGCTGTTTGTTTGCCTGCCGTTTCTTGGTGTCGTGCACTGAGAGCGGCACGCACATGGATGTTGTGGAGCATCGCGTGAAGGCTGTCGGTCTGTCATTACCTTACTGCCGTGTACTGAATAAGGTTCAAATGGTTCAAATGGCTCTGAGCACTATGGGACTCAACTGCTGAGGTCATTAGTCCCCTAGAACTTAGAACTACTTAAACCTAACTAACCTACGGACATCACAAACATCCATGCCCGAGGCAGGATTCGAACCTGCGACCGTAGCGGTCTTGCGGTTCCAGACTGCAGCGCCTTTAACCGCACGGCCACTTCGGCCGGCCTTACTGAATAAGGCGCTCAGATGGTTTCTGTGGGATCACCAGCAACAAGTGAAAGCTTGCCAATTTCTTGTTGCAGTGTGTGTGTGTGTGTGTGTGTGTGTGTGTGTGTGTGTGTGTGCGTGTGTGTTTAGCATGTTGGTATACCGGTTGTTATGGTTCAAATGGCTCTGAGCGCTATGAGACTCAACTGCTGAGGTCATTAGTCCCCTAGAACTTAGAACTAGTTAAACGTAACTAACCTAAGGACATCACAAACATCCATGCCCGAGGCAGGATTCGAACCTGCGACCGTAGCGGTCTTGCGGTTCCAGACTGCAGCGCCTTTAACCGCACGGCCACTTCGGCCGGCCCGGTTGTTATGGGTTTAATTACCAATCGTCATTTTTTATTTGTAGTTCATATTATTTGCGTTTACATGTTGTCATTTTGTTATTTGCAGATAGTGAGTTAAACTGTAGACGCTAGAAAGTGAGAGTGCCAAGAGAAGAAATCGGAAAGTTTCGGACATAGTCTTCTGTTTGAATTCAGGAGAGACATTAGTGGAGGCAGCCAGAAATATTTGCGGCGTGCATGAGGATAGCGTTATTGGACAGAACACGGCAAGAAAATTGTTTTCTCGTTTTCACATTAGTGACTCTCCACGTTCAGGAAGATTTTTGGGGTTTGATGAAGATCGTTTAAACGCATTAATCCGCAATAATTCACATCAGTGTACGTGCTCGTCATCAATGGATTCGTGTCCGCAGCTCGTTGTCGTGCGGTAGCGTTCTCGCTTCCCGCGCGCGGGTTCCCGGGTTCGATTCCCGGCGGGGTCAGGGATTTTCTCTGCCTCGTGATGACTGGGTGTTGTGTGATGTCCTTAGGTTAGTTAGGTTTAAGTAGTTCTAGGGGACTGATGACCATAGATGTTAAGTCCCATAGTTCTCAGAGCCATTTGGAATGGATTCGTGAATCCTATCCCGTACCGTTACTGTTGATGAGAAATCGTGTCTTTATGTTAACATACGGAAACGAAAGGAGTGGTTGAAACCAAAAGAAGCTGTAACTTCGCATACAAAGACCTGCGCAGAACCACGAAGATAATATTGTGTATATGGTTTACTACGAATTGCTTGCCGCGCGGGTCTTTGGCGACTTGCCACCGTTCGCGCGGCTCCCACCGTCGGAGGTTCGAATCCTCCCCCGGGCATGGATGTGTGTGTTGTTCGTAGCGTAACTTAATTTAAGTTATATTCAGTAGTGCATAAGCCTAGAGACCGTTGACTAGGGACCGATGACCTCAGCAGTTTGGTCCCATAGGAATTTACCACATTTTTTTTTAAAAAAAAGATAATTGCTTCCCCTAGATGGAATTATCAATGCTAACATTTATTGTCAACAACTGAAATGTCTTGCAGACGCATTCCAAGAACAACGACCAGGAAGACAGCGTCAAGTGGTGCTACTCCACGATAACTCCCGCCCGCATTTTGCAGGACTGACAAACTCCATGCAGGATTTTCGTTGGGAAGTCTTTCCCCACCAACCTTATTCGCCTGATCTTGCGAGCTCAGATTTTCACGTTTTCCATTCTCTATCGAACATCTTCACGAAATTTCCTTTGCGGATAAAAATGCGCTCCGAACGTGGCTCGCCTCAAAACCACGTGACTTCTACAACTGAGGAATAGAAAAGTTATCCCAGCGTTGTAAACAGTGAAGGAAAATATATTATTAATGAGTAAAGGCTCTGTTATGTGTATCTGTTGTGTTTTGTGCGAAATGTGAATCACGAGATGAGACTGTAAAATGTTGAAACCAGCTACAACAGTTCTTCTCAGACGGGGAGGCTTTCAACATACATTACTGACCATTAAAATTGCTGCACCAAGAAGAAATGCAGATGATAAACGGGTATTCATTGGACAAATATATTATACTATAACTGACATGTGATAACATTTTCACGCAATCTGGGTGCATAGATCCTGAGAAATCAGTACACAGAATAACCAACTCTGGTCGTAATAACGGCCTTGATACGCCTGGGCATTGAGTCAAACAGAGCTTGGATGGCGTGTGCAGTTACAGCTGCCCATGCAGCTTCAACACGATACTACAGTTCATCATGAAAAGTGACTGGCGTATTGTAACGAGCCAGTTGCTCGGCCACCATTGCCCAGACGTTTTCAGTTGGTGAGAGATCTGGAGAATGTACTGGCCAGGGCAGCAGTCGAACATTTTCTGTGTCCAGAAAGGCCCGTACAGGACCTGCAACATGCTATCGTGCATTATTCTGCTGAAATGTAGGGTTTCACAGGGATCGAATGAAGGGTAGAGCCACGGGTCGCAACACATCTGAAATGTTACGTCCACTGTTCAAAGCGCAGTCAGTGCGGACACGAGGTGACCGAGACGTGTAACCAATGGCACCCCATACCATCACGCCAGGTGATACGCCAGTATGGCGATGACGAATACACTCTTCCATGTGCGTTCACCGCGATGTCGCCAAACACGGATGCCACCATCATAGTGCTGTCTATAAACAGAACCTGAAGTCATCCGAAAAAATGAAGTTTTGCCATTCATGCACCCAGGTTCGTCGTTGAGTACACCATCGCAGGCGTTCCTGTCTGTGATGCAGCGTCAAAAGGTAACCGCAGCCATGGTCTCCGTGCTGATAGTCCATGCTGCTGCAAACGTCGTCGAACTGTTCGTGCAGATGGTTGTTGTTTTGCAAATGTCCCCATCTGTTGATTCAGGGATCGAGACGTGGCTGCACGATCCGTTACAGCCATGCGCATAAGATGCCTGTCATCTCGACTGATAGTGATACGAGGCCGTTGGGGTCCAGCAAGGCGTGCCGTATTACCCTCCTGAACCCACCGATTCCATATTCTGCTAACAGTCATTGGATCTCGACCAACGCGAGCAGCAATGTCGTGATACGATAAACCGCAAACGCGATAGGCTACAATCCGACCTTTATCAAAGTCGGAAACCTGATGGTACGCATTTCTCCTCCTTACACGAGGCATCAAAACAACGTTTCACCAGGCAACGCCGGTCAACTGCTGTTTGTGTATGAGAAATCGGTTGGAAACTTTCCTCATGTCAGTACGTTGTAGGTGTCACCACCGGCGCCAATCTTGTGTGAATGCTCTGGAAAGCTAATCATTTGCATATCACAGCATCTCCTTCCTATTGGTTAAATTGCGCGTCTGTAGCACTTCATCTTCGTGGTGTAGCAATTTTAATGGCCAGTAGTGTATATGAGCAAAAAAGTGCGTTTTGCTACTCTTAGATCCAGAAATAGGTGAATTTAAATGTTGTAGAACTGGCATTGATATACGGTTAGTTGTTAATTCATATCTAAGTTTCAGGCGACATGTAGACTTCATCAGACAAAAATGCAGGGCAGGTACAAGCCTATCGTCGTAGCGAACGTGTTCGAGTCCGTTACAAAATTTTAATATCCGCGGATGTGGATCAAAAGACTTGATGGTGCGGTGCTTACGCGTATTGCATTTCGCCTTTTCCGCCCCGAGGGCAGATAATAATTGCTTCATTGGTACGGTTATACTTTATGAAGCGACATTTATTGTCATGCAATAAATCTCACGTTCTTTTTGTTTCAAGCAGCCACTATTAAAAATTACGACTGCCAAAAGCTTATTGCTCTTTGAGTTGTTCTGAAACCTGTTCGCTGGTGACTCTATCGTGCTAGTATTATGATAAAAGTTGAAAGCCGTCTGTTAGGAACATCCTTCATATTTATTTAACGATACGTGAGTTGCCTGTCACTAGAATGTTTCAAAGCGAATTGACTGCTAGGGGATGTATAGTAAGGGTTATCTGTGTGATGTACTTATATGGCGGAACTCTACTGACAAATCAGGTGCGAGGCAGCTAGAAATTGAGTTCGCTTAGAAAATGGCTCTGAGCACTATGGGACTTAACATCTGTGGTCATCAGTCCCCTAGAACTTAGATCTACTTAAACCTACCTAACCTAAAGACATCACACACATGCATGTCCGAGGCAGGATTCGAAACTGAGTCCGTAGCGGTCACGCGGTTCCAGACTGAAGCGCATAGAACCGCAGGGCCACACCGGCCGGCCAGTTCGCTTAGACCATGTGAACGCGGAAGCATACACTTCTTCGCTGGACTTCCTCGCTAATGGTGTACTCTGGCGACAGTAGTACCTTACTTGTTCCGTGTGTTAAATTCAGAGTCTCGTGTTTTACTGTTTGTGAGAGGGCATATCTTTCCTGCACTAGTGAGGATTTATGGTAAGAGTGTTGCTTGCTAGCGTTGCACTGGCTAATCAATATCTTACTGATATTTCTGCTTTCCAGATGTGTTCTCATTGTACGCTAGCAAGATTTGTTAATTCGGATCAATGCTTTGTCTAATATGCAAGGTTCAGTATCGGTTTTCCACTGAGACATCCGTGGATTTAAGTCGTGTCTCAAGTTATTCTCCCACTCAAGCACACCTCGTAGATCAGTGGATATATGGATTCCATTCTATTTTCATAGAATATGTGTTATATTTCCGTGTTATCCCACATATTGCATACGTTAAATTTTCTATTGAACTTTCAAGTACACTCTTTGAATAAAACAATTTTACTTTCAAGTCTATCGTTAATTTTTTCCTGTCAGAAAAAATTTTAAATCTTACGATATTCATGCTCAAATTTTATGTGCTTATTTATCCTTTGTCGCCATTCGCAATTCACGCGAGCACTGGTCACTGAAAAGGAATCTGACTTCCGCAGAATCAGTTCAAGATCCGGCAGAAAGAATACTAGTATCTGAATCACATAGAGAGGCGTCGCTGTCACTCTTGCATGAAGTACGTACGCTGCATTGAGGAGGGACACCCATTGGTTATTATGGTCTTAATGCCTTCGAGGCGTATTTATGAAGGGCATTCAATAAGTGATGCAAAACATTTTTTTCTGCAAATTTAGTTGAAAAAAGGCGGAATTTGTTGTGAATATTCCTGCTTCAGCCCCAATAGTTTCATGACATTTCGATTGGCAGAGCGCTTCAAAATGGCGTCTGTAACGAAGGTGCGTTCCAAGCAGAGGGCTGTCATTGAGTTTCTTTTGATGGAAAACGTAAGCATCCAAGATATTCATAGGCGCTTGCAGAATGTTTACTGAGACCTGGCAGTAAAAAAAAGCATGATGAGTCATTGGGCTAGGTGTCTGTCATCTTTGGCCGGCCGGAGTGGCCATGCTGTTCTAGGCGCTACAGTTTGGAACTGAGAGGCCGCTACGGTAGCAGGTTCGAATCCTGCCTCGGGCATGGATGTGTGTGATGTCCTTAGGTTAGTTAGGTTTAATTAGTTCTACGTTCTAGGCGACTTATGACCTCAGAAGTTAAGCCGCATAGTGCTCACAGCCATCTGAACCAGCCATTTGTCATCATTGGAACAAGATCATGCAAATGTATCCGATGTCGCGCATACCGACCGGCCGCATACAGTTGTGACTCCTGCAATGTTGGAATATGCGGACACACTTATTGGAGCTGGTCGGAGGATTACAATAAGACACCTAGCTGCTCAACTGGGCGTCTGTCTTGATACTGTGCTGACACACTCGTCCACCAGTTGGATTGCTGCCCGCTGGTTGCCGCGCCTATCTATGTGGAACTGCTGGCGCGTTACGAGTTTGATCGTGACAATTTTTTGTCGAAAATCGCCACAGGTGGTGAAACATGGGTTCATCACTTCGAATTGAAAATAAAACAGCAATCCATAGAATGGGGATATCCAACTTTTCCTCTGAAGAAAAGCTTCAAGCGGCAAACTCAGCTGGTACAGTCATGGCTAGAGTTTTGTCGTACTTTGAAGGTGCTATTCTGTTTGATGTTCTCACTTACGATGCAACATTCAACTCTGAAACCTGTTGTGCTACTCTCAGGAAACTGAAGAAAGGACTTCAGTGTGTTCATCGCCGCCGGCCGCAGTGGCCGAGTGGTTCTAGGCGCTGCAGCCTGGAACCGCGCGATCGCTGCGTTTGTAGGTTCGAATCCTGCCTCGGGCATGGATGTGTGTTGTGATGTCCTTAGGTTAGTTAGGTTTAACAAGTTCTAAGTTCTAGGGAACTAATGACCGCAGAAGTTAAGTCCCATAGTGCTCAGAGCCATTTGAACCATTTTTGTTCATCGCCACTGAAACGCAAACGAACTTCTCCTTCTGCTTGATATCGCGAGGTCTACACATATCTGGGCACCCGAGTAAAAAAATATCACAAAACTTATGCAGCAAGGCGCTGACTCCAATAGTATGGTGCCATGGAGGCATATAGGCCGACTCCGTAACCTGGCGCTAGGGCGTCGATTGAACGGAGCTAACGTTGAAATATAGAGTTTTGTAGCCAAAACAAAGGGGAATAGTACGGCGTATTGGAACCGTGAATAATATCAACCTGCTTCCAGAAAAAAATACGTTGCTTTACTTATTGAACGTCCCCTGTGAAAAATAACGATTCTTCCATCACGATCCAGCGACCCTTTCGTCGCCATTTCGAGTGGAAACGACACGATAACGTGGCTTGCACCTAACAGTGTCAGATCGTTCCCTGCGGCGTACCATCCGTGATGTACTGGCTTCGTTTGGTATCATTGTTCTCTCCTTTTTGTGGATCTTCATGACCCTATAGCAAAGGTTATAAGCGATCGCTAGA
This sequence comes from Schistocerca serialis cubense, assembly GCF_023864345.2. Classification (NCBI taxonomy): domain Eukaryota; kingdom Metazoa; phylum Arthropoda; class Insecta; order Orthoptera; family Acrididae; genus Schistocerca; species Schistocerca serialis. Next base: position 444,746,216 of record NC_064642.1, on the reverse strand, counting down.
AAGGTTAAACAACGATATATGGTTCCAACAGTAGGTGTCATTTACCCGGCCTATTCGTTTCCAGATACAGAGACATGCATTGCCGAGCACGGTGTCCCGATCTGACTGCCCCTGACCTGTTCTTGTGCCGATACGAAGAAAGGAGGAGAACTAGCCGTCCTCATCGGTAGCTGAACTCGAGAAAAGGATATTCACAACGGTGGAGGAGATCCCAATGAACATGCTGTGGAAGTTTACGTTCGTCGCCTGGAGAAAAGCGCGGAATGGAATGTCGATCGTCTGTATGGTGCTGTATTCAAATCAAAGTAAAAGTAATGCGTGAAAGTAATGGCATATGTTTTTCTGTATTTATAACTTATGTTGCAATTAATTCGCCATTTTTTTCGAAGTTATGTCTTTTTTCATATCTTATTATTCATTTTGCTGGACCCTGTAAACAGAAACTGCATGCAGTAGATGCGATATCCATCTTCAATGCATACAAGGTATGTTTGAGCGGCTGAAAACTTCTTGATAAGTAGTGCTATTCTGAAAACATGGAGATTTGATTATTTTATGATCCCAGCTTTTTTAAATCAGATATTCGACACTACTAGGTGCATTACACATCTGAACAGCGAGCGTTTTCTCTTTAATAGAACCACCATTATCACTTTCGCTAGAATTATCTGAATATTTTGGTTAAAACTTTGCATTACGTGAAAACATTTTAGTGGTCCCTTCCGACATTTCGTTGCAGCATGGAAGTCGCTTGCTGCCTGCGATATCACCAACAGAAAACAAGTAGCGCTGCTATTCATTTGTGGATCATATTTTGTGAAGAAGGGGAATATTCAGGTCACTAACCCTAGCAGTATCAACGTATCTTCCATAATGTGGGGTGGGGGAGGGGGGGATGGAAGCGAGAGAGTGCCTTATGCCCACCACGAAAAATGTTTATAAAATAACAGATTTCGCTAATTGATGTTAACTTTTACTAACAACGTTCGTTGAAATAGGTACTGATTTATAACTAGGATCCAGAACCTGAAAATATCTATCAGTGCAATCATAGCAATACCAACGCATTTTCCAGAATGTGTATGCAGAAGGGAAAGGTACTTTACGATCACCACAAATTTTTTTAAAAAAATATGATTTTCGTTAACTGTCGTTGTCTTTTATTCACAACCTAAATTTGAAAATAATAGATGTATAAGAAGGATACTGAACTTGAAAATATAAATATGATATTTGTTGCGATAAGTCACATTCGGTAATACGATTAACATTTTTGGGTTACGTCTTACTGAAAAATTTAAGACAGTTACAGAATCTGGTGTCAGAAATCATTAAAGGCAAAACATATTCTATTCAGAATTTTACAATATGAACTACATAACAAAATAACAATATTTCCAAAAGGGTGGGGATAAAGCAACACCTACCCCCCCCCCCCAACCTTGATATTACGAGGGTTCCCCCCAACCTTGGTATTACGAAGGTTAATACCGAAATCTGGTAAGTATTCACGTTGAAGTCAATAAGGTATAAAAGTGTCTTTGAGAGTATTATGCGAAACGTGAATGTCTTACTCTCTGGATGCTGATCAGAGTAAAAGCATTCGTAAAGGAGACATTTTCTCAACATAGAAATCGAAATTAGAGTGAGTAGGTTTGCTTGATGTACCACAACTCCTCAATTTCGCGTTCTTTGCTGGGAAGTAAAGAAATTCCTAGTATCCTGCACACGACGCGCTGTCCCAGGGGATACGAAATTATTTGGTTGGGAAAGCCGCTAAAGCGCGCAGATACCCGTTTTGTGCCCAGTCATGGCTCTCGCGCTCGCCGACACAGCTATTTACACGATTTTTGCGTGTTCGAAATGAGATCCACTCATACGCCGGGAGCCGGCAGGCGACAGCCATAGTGCCGGACGAGCGCAGACCGCGCACAAGCGACAGCGCATTAAAAATTGATCGCCGTGCATTAACGGGGACAAAGTTACCAACGAGCCTTGGCACAGTAGCGAGATTTGCAATTGCGAAACACATTAGACCGGAGTGGAGAGACCACTAGAGCGTCCAGTTCAAACAGAGTCGCCATAGGACGGCGGTGTTTGCCTCTCGTAATTATTCATCTATCTTCTATTTGCAATCCCAATTAAAGCCGGCGCGGCAATCAGCAGGGGATTTCAGGCGGCGGTCGCCGTTTGATCACCCGCCGACCGCGCCTCTCCTCCCTGCCTCTCTCTCACCCTACCCTCCTACCTCCTCCCTGCCCTCTGCTGCAGACAGAACCCACCTGAGAAGAGCCGCAGCGGCGGTCCATCCGCGGGACGAGAATTGAAACCAACACCACTGTAGAATTCCGATTCCCGACTGCCACCTCGCATTCGGGTCGAATTTGCTTTATCACTCGTATTGGAAGTCATAAGCATGTAAATTCAAAAATCAAATTAAGTTTGGGCACGGTGGAGCGCTATCCAATATAAAAAAGGTAGGAAACATCTGTTTTTTTTACAGATTTATTTTAGAAATAATAAAAAAGACTGAAATTCTCATCAAAATTTACGTTTCCCTCGTGCGGCTCGTCAAGGCTTCAAAGTTAGAAATGAAAGATCGAGGCTTGCAGTAAATCCCGTTCAGTCACAAACATTCTACATCCCGGAACAGAAGCATAGACGCCGTATCTATGGAGGAGGATCTGCAGCGAATTGACGCATGGTGCAGGGAATGGCAATTGAATCTCAATGTAGGCAAGTGTAATGTGCTCCGAATACATAGAAAGTAAGATCCCTTACCATTTAGATACAATAGAGCCGGTCAGATGAGACCCGTGGTCTAGGGGTATCAGTCGGCTCTCAGCCGTGGCAGAGTGCGGACGGCCCCGCGCGCTGGCCAGTGCTCCGCTGCAGGCGTTGTTTACTTCCGCGTCGTAGCTTTCAGGCTTGCGTCCGTTCACCGTGAACAACATGTCGAGCGCTTACCGCCGTGCGACCCTTAAAGTTTCCTTCCCAGCTGAACATGCGCGACCTCGTGCACATGAAGTTGAAACGTTCATACGTGAAGAAGTTCGTTTAGATCCTAACCACGTTATCGGAATCCATTTTTCGATCACGAGTAGTGTCGTTCATATTAAAATGACAAACACCGAGGTGTGTGAAGATGTTATTCGCCGCCATGCCAATGGACTTAAGTTCAAATACTCTGATGGTCACGTCGGAGCCGTAACAGTTGAACTCGCAGAGTACGGTCAACGCACGATTAGGGTGTTTGAACTACCTTTTGAAGTGCCGAAGGACGAAGTTGTCTCTGCGTTACAACCATACGGTAACGTCATCGGTTACGTAGAGGAAAAATGGCAAACCTTCACGACCTACCATGTCCTTAATGGTGTGCGTCAGGTCAAAATTGAACTGAAAAAACATATTCCATCACACCTGACCATTGGCGGGGTGCGAGCCATTGTCATGTACGACGGCCAACCCCGAACATGTGCGGGTTGTGGACAAGAAGGCCACGTCAGATCCGCCTGCATGCGACGCCGCCTGATCCAGACGCCGGTCGGCGAGGAAGCGTCCCCAGCGGTGATGACTCAGATCCCTGTCACATACGCCAAGGTTGCCCAGGAAGGTAGCACGTCTACACATAGTCTTCCTGCTCCGTTGACGTCGTCTGATCAGGTAGATGCAACCGCTCCTGAGATTCCTTCTGAGGTGCCCCAGACGCCAGATCCTAACCTGCCGAATCATCGCAGCACTGTGACTGAAAATGCTACTGAGATGGACGTTGATCCGGGAGTGGTACCTACTTCTGCTTTCCTTCAGACTGGTCCGGAGTCAGACGAAAGCCATCCCCAATCGGACTCTGAACGACTTGTTCGAAAACAAGGGTCGACACGAAAGAGAAAGAAACGTAGCCGTACACCCCCTGATGAATCCATTCTACGGATGGATACCGGGGATGCAGACCCGAAGATGGACGACAAACCGATCTTTGATGACCGAAAGGCTGATGCGAAAGACCCGCCACAGGCGACCACTGGCAACGAACACCCCTCCTTACTGACGCCGTCGCCCCCACAGGTCGACGTTGAAGAGAGCCTATCCGATGAGACGAAAACTACGTCTCCTCTCCACGTGGATGAGGTGCACAGCCGATGCCCTACCGCAGCATCAGTCTCCTGGGCGGACGACGTGGAGATCGAAGGGACTGGGGTGGATGCTGCTGATGATGGGGCACCCCGATCGGTTGCGCCCGCGCCCGCAAACTCTCCACAATAGCAGCCTCTTCAGCGGACCGGCAAGATCGACGACCTCTCGCTCCTGAAGAAGCCCCGCCTGTGCCTGTGGGACTCCAACACCAGCATTATCGTGTCGCAACGATTAACCTCGCGACCATTCGTGCGCCCCACAAACTAGCGCTGCTCCGCGATATGATTTATGATGCGGACATAGATATTGCGCTTTTTCAGGAAGTGCATGTCGCCGATTTTTCACCACCACATGGCTTCACGGTGCATCTTTCTCCCGCTTCGGACACCGGTAGTGGTGTTGCCATCATCTTACGCGAAGGTCTTCCTGCCGAAGATGTCCTATACCTCCCCAGCGGCAGAGGTATGGCCCTTACTCTCTTTGGTGTACGCATCATCAATATTTATGCGCCGTCGGGCTCCAGCTACCGTCGTGAACGGAATGCCTTCTTCGCGAATGAAGTCACACCCCTTTTTATGGGACCACACGATGACTGGATCATGGGTGGAGATTTCAACTGCACCCAGCGACCTCAGGATCAATTGCCGCGTCACTCACCATGCGCAGCTCTGGAAACAGTCGTCACGCGGCTACAATTTGTCGATACGTGGAGACATGTTCACGGTGATCTTTTGGGCTTTACGTACCACACTGCGCACTCCTCTAGCCGACTGGATAGCATCTTCATCTCGCGATCCCTAATTCAACACACTCGACAGGCTGAAATCTGGCCTGTTGCTTTCTCAGATCATGAGGCTTACTTCTGTGATGTTGTTCTCACAAGACAGGCAGTATGGCACGGACGTGGTTTATGGAAACTGAACACGGCACTTCTTAATTCACCTGACTGTCGACTTCTAATAGAAGACACTTGGATCACATGTAATAGACGCCGACCCACGTATCCGTCTACCATATCCTGGTGGATCCAGTGTGCAAAACCTGCTCTTCGAAAAACTTTAATCCGGTATGGCAAAGATGTTGTCGCCTGGAGGAAGAGCACTATGGACTTTTACTACAGCGGATAGAGGTTCAGGGCACTCTCTTGTCCTAGGGGTGGGAAATTGCCCCTAAAGGCGGAAGAATCAGCAATGATCAACGACATGAGGATGCAGAAGGCAATGGAAACCACTGCATTAAAGACACGTAACGTGTATCCACAGGACATGTGGCCTGTAATTGAAGAAGTGTCATGATGATCTCTCCATTGGCAAAAGATTCCGGAATAGTCCCCTATTCGGATCTCTGGGAGGGGACTGCCAAGGGGGAGGTTACCATGAGAAAAAGACTGAATAATCAACGATAGGATAACGTCTACGAGTCGGGGCGTGGAATGTCAGAAGCTTGAACGTGGTAGGGAAACTAGAAAATCTGAAAAGGGAAATGCAAAGGCTCAATCTAGATATAGTAGTGGTCAGTGAAGTGAAGTGGAAGGAAGACAAGGATTTCTGGTCAGATGAGTATCGGGTAATATCAACAGCAGCAGAAAATGGTATAACAGGTGTAGGATTCGTTATGAATAGGAAGGTAGGGCAGAGGGTGTGTTACTGTGAACAGTTCAGTGACCGGGTTGTTCCAATCAGAATCGACAGCAGACCAATACCGACGACGATAGTTCAGGTATACATGCCGACGTCGCAAGCTGAAGATGAACAGATAGAGAAAGTGTATGAGGATATTGAAAGGGTAATGCAGTATGTAAAGGGGGACGAAAATCTAATAGTCATGGGCGACTGGAATGCAGTTGTAGGGGAAGGAGTATAAGAAAAGGTTACAGGAGAATATGGGCTTGGGACAAGGAATGAAAGAGGAGAAAGACTAATTGAGTTCTGTAACAAGTTTCAGCTAGTAATAGCGAATACCCTGTTCAAGAATCACAAGAGGAGGAGGTATACTTGGAAAAGGCCGGGAGATACGGGAAGATTTCAATTAGATTACATCATGGTCAGACAGAGATTCCGAGATCAGATACTGGATTGTAAGGCGTACCCAGGAGCAGATATAGACTCAGATCACAATATAGTAGTGAAGAAGTTCAAGACATTAGTCAGGAAAAATCAATACGCAAAGAGGTGGGATACGGAAGTACTAGGGAATGACGAGATACGTTTGAAGTTCTCTAACGCTATAGATACAGCAATAAGGAATAGCGCAGTAGGCAGTACAGTTGAAGACGAATGGACATCTCTAAAAAGGGTCATCACAGAAGTTGGGAAGGAAAACATAGGTACAAAGAAGGTAGCTGCGAAGAAACCATGGGTAACAGAAGAAATACTTCAGTTGATTGATGAAAGGAGGAAGTACAAACATGTTCCGGGAAAATCAGGAATACAGAAATACAAGTCGCTGAGGAATGAAATAAATAGGAAGTGCAGGGAAGGTAAGACGAAATGGCTGCTGGAAAAATGTGAATGCATCGAAAAAGATATGATTGTCGGCAGGACAGACTCAGCATACAGGAAAGTCAAAACAACGTTTGGTGACATTAAAAGCAACGGTGGCAACATTAAGAGTGCAACGGGAATTCCACTGTTAAATGCAGAGGAGAGAGCAGATAGTTGGAAAGAATACATTGAAAGCCTGTATGAGGGTGAAGATTTGTCTGACGTGATAGATGAAGAAACAGGAGTCGATTTAGAAGAGATAGGGGTTCCAGTATTAGAATCGGAATTTAAAAGAGCTTTGGAGGACTTACGGTCAAATAAGGCAGAAGGCATAGATAACATTCCATCAGAATTTCTAAAATCATTGGGGGAAGTGGCAACAAAACGACTATTCACATTGGTGTGTAGAATATATGAGTCTGGCGACATACCATCTGACTTTCGGAAAAGCATCATCCACACAATTCCGAAGACGGCAAGAGCTGACAAGTGCGAGAATTATCGCACAATCAGCTTAACAGCTCATGCATCGAAGCTGCTTACACGAATAATATACATAAGAATGGAAAAGAAAATTGAGAATGCGCTAGGTGACGATCAGATTGGCTTTAGGAAAAGTAAAGGGATGAGAGAGGCAATTCTGACGTTACGGCCAATAATCGAAGCAAGGCTAAAGAAAAATCAAGACACTTTCATAGGATTTGTCGACCTGGAAAAAGCGTTCGACAATATAAAATGGTGCAAGCTGTTCGAGATTCTGAAAAAAGTAGAGGTAAGCTATAGGGAGAGACGGGTCATATACAATATGTACAACAACCAAGAGGGAATAATAAGAGTGGACGATCAAGAACGAAGTGCTCGTATTAAGAAGGGTGTAAGACAAGGCTGTAGCCTTTCGCCCCTACTCTTCAATCTGTACATCGAGGAAGCAATGGTGGAAATAAAAGAAAGGTCCAGGAGTGGAATTAAAATACAAGGTGAAAGGATATCAATGATACGATTCGCTGATGACATTGCTATCCTGAGTGAAAGTGAAGAAGAATTAAATGATCTTCTCAACGGAATGAATAGTCTAATGAGTACACAGTATGGTTTGAGAGTAAATCGGAGAAAGACGAAGGTAATGAGAAGTAGTAGAAATGAGAACAGCGAGAAACCTAACATCAGGATTGATGGTCACGAAGTCAATGAAGTTAAGGAATTCTGCTACCTTGGTAGTAAAATAACCAATGACGGACGGAGCAAGGAGGACATCAAAAGCAGACTCGCTATGGCAAAAAAGGCATTTCTGGCCAAGAGAAGTCTACTAATATCAAATACCAGCCTTAATTTGAGGAAGAAATTTCTGATGATGTACGTCTAGAGTACAGCATTGTTTGGTAGTGAAACATGGACTGTGGGAAAACCGGAACAGAAGAGAATCGAAGCATTTGAGATGTGGTGCTATAGACGAATGTTGAAAATTAGGTGGACTGATAAGGTAAGGAATGAGGAGGTTCTACGCATAATCGGAGAGGAAAGGAATATGTGGTAAACAGTGATAAGGAGAAGGGACAGGATGATAGGACATCTGCTAAGACATGAGGGAATGACTTCCATGGTACTAGAGGAAGCTGTAGAGGGGAAAAACTGTAGAGGAAGACAGAGATTGGAATACGTCAAGCAAATAATTGAGGACGTAGGTTGCAAGTGCTACTCTGAGATGAAGAGGTTAGCACAGGAAAGTAATTCGTGGCGGGCCGCATCAAACCAGTCAGTAGACTGATGACCAAAAAAAAAAAAAGCAGGTCAGCAACTGAAAGCAGTTAATTCCATAAATTATCTGGGAGAACGCGTTAGGAGTGATTTAAAATGGAATGACCATATAAAGTTGATCGTGGGTAAAGCAGATGCCAGACTGAGATTCATTGGAAGAATCCTAAGGAAATGCAATCCGAAAACAAAGGAAGTAGGTTACAGTACGCTTGTTCGCCCACTGCTTGGATACTGCTCAGCAGTGTGGGATCCGTACCAGACAGGGTTGACAGAAGAGATAGAGAAGATCCAACGGAGAGCAGCGCGCTTCGTTACAGGATCATTTAGTAATCGCGAAAGCGTTACGGAGATGATAGATAAACTCCAGTGGAAGACTCGGCGGGAGAGACGCTCAGTAGCTAGGTACGGGCTTTCGTTGAACTTTGGAGAACATACCTTCACCGAAGAGTCAAGCAGTATATTGCTCCCTCCTACGTATATCTCGCGAAGAGTCCGCGAGGATAAATTCAGAGAGATAGGAGCCCACGCAGAGGCATACCGACAATCCTTCTTTCCACGAACAATACGAGACGAGAATAGAAGGGAGAACCGATAGAGGTACTCAAGGTACCCTCCGCCCCACATCGTCAGGTGGCTTGCGGAGTATGGATGTAGCTGTAGATGTAGATGTATCCAAGGGAGTAGGTGACGGGGGAGGGGAAGGGAGGTATGGAAAATTACTGATATCATGACACACCCCTCCCAAAAAGGATAATTAGTAGAAGTATTTAAGTTGTTACATTTATGAGTTTCCAAACTTCACAGCAAGTTTTTGGTTAATAAAGTAGCGTGAAAACCAAAAAGGCTAGAAAGCTACCGTGAGCTACAGAAATTACTAGCTACTTTAGTAGTTTCCGTGAGGACTTGCCCATGTGGATGGATTTGTGGTCTGACCAGCAACATTCCAATCACGAAAAGACTGGAATACACAGTCTGAACGTTCCAGGTGCCGAGAACAATTCCTACTCACTGTGCGTATATCCACAAGTAAGACCATTAAACCACATGAAGCTGGGAGGGAAAGCTGAACAGTTAACTGTAAACACCAGAGGGTGATGAAGAACACCCTAACAGAGGGTTTGAAACGTCAACCGTATAGAAGAAATTGAAGCGTACCAATGCCCAACATTCTCCTCACCTTCTCCTCAAACTCACACTCCATCGCACTGCTATGTAATTATGTCCACTCATAATGGTTTCCCCTTCCCTACACAAAAAAACCTCCATCACTATTCCTACTCTACTCGTACACAGTATGTAAATACACGGAAACATAATTAAATAGAATTACAAACATAAAATAATTTAATAAAATGAACGTTGTATGGCAAAGACAAAGACAAAGTAATGGAAAGGTTATGTGGGCAATACTGCAAAACACAAACCACAACACATACTTGGAGTACAAAAGCCGGCTGGTGTGGCCGAGCGGTTCTAGGCGCTTCAGTTTCGAACCGCGCGACCGCCACGGTCGCAGGTTCGAATCCTGCCTCGGGCATATATGTGTGTGATGTACTTATGTTAGTTAGGTTTAAGTAGTTCTAAGTTCTAGGGGACTGATGACCTCAGATGTTAAGTCCCATAGTGCTCAGAGCCATTTGAACCATTTTGTAAGTAGAAATACAAACAGAATACAGTGCTGTGCACAAAAGTGTTTTACTAAAAACATAAGAAATGCATAGTGCTGCAGAACATCTAAAAATTAGACCAAAATTATCAGTCTGTAAAGCAGAAAAACAACGATGTGCTCGCAAACGGCATTTCCTGATGTAAGCGAGAAATGAACCGAAAAAAAGCGTAAATGCAAATCAATTTATTCTTAACGAACTGTGTTTAGATCTAAAAGGAAATCAAAATGTAAATAATTTAATTACAGGCCACTGATGACGCTTTACCTCAATAAAAGGAAACGCGCCTGGTGAAAAAAATTACGCATTTTTGTAGTTGCAACGACAGAACAAAAATACCGTCAGGAGTTATAAAGGAACTACGGCCAATATGGCCACACAAATGAAGAATTCTAGAAGATTTTAACTTCAGTTATTTTGTTGTTGGTTTATAGGAACTTCGTGCAGTAGTAGCACATGCTAACACTTCCCGTGAAACGCATCGGTTTCATGCCGCTAGAGAAGCCGAAACGTAATGGGGTAGCACATTGATGGAGTATCTTGTGGTAAGTCTTTTAGGCCGTATGGATTGTTGCATAGTTCTTGTCCTTCAGATCAATAGAATTCCGCACGACACTCCATCAGTGGGCGTGCAGCATTGTGTTCTAGTTCCTTCAGCGACATGTAACAGTGCTGCAATTCGAGGATTTCAATGAATACCAGGACTGTAGACATGTTCCAGGTACTCACGGAGGTCGAGTGTGGACTGTAATTGTCGTATGACACCGAAGCTTGGAAGATATGCTAATACGTTACCAAGTAACCGGTTTACTCTGCAAACAAATTTCTTCCAATTGTGGACACCAGGTGCAAATCTAGCACTGCACAGCCCCTCTTCCCCGTCTTCGATGCTCTTATTGAACAAACTGTGTAATAGGAGGTCAATAGTAAAATCAACACAAGCTATGCAGTGGAGAGATCAGAATAGATGGAAATGTAGAACGCTCGCTGTACGCCGCGATAGCAGTGTAAACACTAACTTGGTTCGAAGAAGACCAGTTTCAACAGAATTATGCTGCCATTATTTGATCCCAGGGAAATTGTTATAAAATTTTCATGTTATATTACGCGAAGCCAGAGCTCCATAAGATCAGACGGTGGCACCATATGACTGCTGAAACCGATCATCTTGGAACAATAAAAGTGTCTAAACTGCGACTGAAGCTCACGAAGTGCGTTCTTCATTTCCAGTAAAATCAATTTATGCCTTTGTCACTTGTTTGACATTTTCTGTCCAAGTCTCGTCCCCAGTTCATTGAATATGGAAATATTTCTATAAGTCTTTCTTGCATTCACAGCACCAGATTTCCACCTGGTGGCCAAAATTCGAACAAATTCCCAGCCCTCCCCCCGCCCCCTCGCGTAAATCGATTCCGCGTTAACTCATTAGAATATCTACCAAGTTTCGCTGCCGTATTGTAATTGCAGCAAACATTGAACCTCTGTAAGATGCTGCACTGAAAATGTAACCTCCTGGTACATGAAAAAAAGCAACTTTTTCGATGTGATAGTTAAAACATTACGACTACCTTTAGTAGCTGCGTCAGTATTGGTATTAAAATCAATCAGTAATTCGGGGCACCTTTGTCCAATCCCTGATATATGATTTGTATCGTGGGGTGTTCCCATCCCATTGTCTGCGACGTGACGTTGGCTAGACAAATTGCACCCATTGAAGAATTCTCTGTATGCTGAATATGCCGTCATTTCAGCGTGGAAGCGGTGGCTGGCCGTACTCGGTGAGTCCACCGCCGCAGCCGAACACGGCCGAAAAGTCGGCGCCGCTCGCTGGAAAGCGACCCAGCCAGTGCTTGCGCGTCCGCCCGCGTGTCGGCATCTCTTGATATTCAAATCCTGCTGGCGATGAAATTCTGATTTCGCAGCGTACCATACATACCGCGCGGGCGGCGATATTCCCTCCTCCCTGCCGCCTGCAGCCTCCGCCAGCGCGCCGCGGCGCTGGCGAGTCACCGCCACTCGCCTCAGGCGCCCACCCCCGCAGCCGCACAGTGGCTGCCGCGCCTATAAAAACGCGAGCGAGCCTGCCGCCCTGCCAGCGACAGCTCTGGCGCCGGTAATGGAGCGCCCCGGATGCATCGGGGGCGGTATTTACCGATGGCGGCCCGACCCGCAGCGCAGCCGAGGCATTTCCCTATCGAAAACGAGTAACACGCGGCTTTAACACTCGGACCATATTTACAAATAACTACATCCAGCTATTACTCCGCACGGGCGCTATAATGCCTCACCGGCTCTAACCGGCTTTCGGGGCCCGGGAGGGAGTTTCTGGTCGTCAAAAATAGTAAAAAAAGCAAAAACGGGAAAATCAGCCGTTTATTATATGTATTTCGTCGCGCGCTTGGGGCGTGAATTCAATTTGCGTTACTCGTTTCCGAAACAGGATAACATTGATACGAGCGGCGGCGATAAAGTAAAAAAAAAAAAAATAAAAAATAAAAAATAAAAAAAATACGTGCACTGTGTTTTGGGTGATTTTACAGGCGTACTTGTTTTTCGGCCAGGCGAGAATTATTCAGAATGATCTTGATCGCAAAATGTGGTCATCATACGGTTCCACAATACGAGCAGAATCTTCCCCCGTGGGATCTTCATTCAGCGCTTAAATATATTCTTAGCTTTCTAGCGTCCACAGCTCGAGGTCTAATCGTTAGAGTCACAGAGTCACGCATTTGATTCCAGAGCGGTTCAGAAGTTTACTAATCTGGGGGCTGAGTGTTTGTGTTGTCCTAATCCCACCTCGTCTTCATCGAAAAAAATGGTTCAAATGGCTCTGAGCACTATGGGACTTAACATCTGAGGTCATCAGTCCCCTAGAACTTAGAACTACTTAAACCTAACTAACGTAATGACATCACACAAATCCATGCCCGAGGCAGGATTCGAACCTGCGACCGTAGCGGTCGCGCGGTTCCAGACTGAAGCGCCTAGAGAAACTTTCAATATAAGAGAAATAAGAGCTCGAGAAGAAAGGTCTCATTTTTCGCACGTGCTATTCGATAAACTGAAAATGGTTCTATGCACCCTCTGCCAAACAATTTAGTGTGAATTGCAGACTAATAATATAAATGTAGATGTAGATGAACTACAGGCTAGAAAACTTTATATACCAACAGCAAATCGATTTGTGACTGTCTTGGACATCAGTGAGGAAGATCACTGAGCTTTCAGTATCGCAGAAGTTGAAGAGAAACTTTAAATGGAATAGTTCACCTCGATTTGCGTCTAGTAAGCGGCGGCCGCGCTGGGGCCGGCACAGGCATCGATCTTTGACAAATTCTGCGAATTAAGCGCGCCTCCCCGACTGTATCTGCGGTCACATCGTTTTACACGGCAAACAGGAAACCGCCGGTGGAACGCCAGCCGTCCGACCGGCCACTCACTTGACGACGTGGCGTGCGGCCGGGCCGGCGTGCGGCCTGGTAGCGTACAGTGCGGTGCGGTTTGGCGGTTAACTGAAACCGATAGGAGAGCGGCTGGCGGCTGATATTATGCGTCGCTCTCAGGACGAGATTCCCCGGGGTCGCCAAACAGCATGGCTAGACTGGGCCCGCAGGGGGAAATGGCACATGAAATAGTGCACACTTAGGTGCGAACTCTAGTTTGTTGGTCTTTTCTAAAGAAAGTACTGAGTTTTGACGATTTTTTTTTTTAGTCATCAGTCTTCAGACTGGCTTGATACGGCCCGCCACAAATTCCTCCCCATGCCAACCTCTTCATTTCGGAGTAGCACTACGTTCTTAATTCTTTGCTGGATGTACGAGGGGCGTTCAGAAAGTAAGCTCCGATCGGTCGCGAAATGGAAACGACTATGAAAATCCGATAAAGCTTTGCACAGATGTGTTGGGTAGTGTCTCTAGTATAACCCCAGTTAGCATCACGTCGCTCTTCTCATTTCTGAGCTCGCAGTGAGTGCGTAAAGATGTTTAGAAAATAGTGTCTGCCGCCAAGTACGAGGGCCTGGTGAGAAATTTCGCCTGAAGCTATGCAGGTAACATTACATATTTGTCGTGCTGTTTCTTCTTCAAGACAATTCTCAGCCGCATTCTGCAGGGGCAATGAAGATGCTCCTGCATCGTTTTCAAATGGAAATGTGAGATTACCCACAATACAGTCCGCAATTGTCTCCCCCTGAGTTTCATCTCTGGTCACATGAACCGCTGTCTTTGAAGACAACATTTTGACACAGACAACGAGGTGTAGGCCAGCGTGGAGAATTGGCGGAAAGCACTGGCGGCTGCCTTCTATGATGACGCTACTGAAAAGTTAGTACAACGCTATGACAAAAGTCTAAGTCAGAACGGCGACTACGTAGAGAAGTAGCTGAAAGGTGTAGCTAATTGTTACAAGTAAAACATTTCTGATGTTCACTGTGGTTTCAATTTGGCAATCAATCGGAGCTTACTTTCTGAACAGATCTCGTATTACAATCTCTGTCGTCCTCTATAGTTTTTACCCTCTACACTAACGTCTAGTACCATAGAAGCCATTCCCTGGTTTGTTAACCGACGTCCTACCATCCTTTCTCTTCTTTTCGCCAATGCCTTCCATGTGTTCCTTTCCTCGCCGAATCCGTGAGGAACCTCCTCATGCATTACCTTATCAGTCCACCTAATTTCCAACATTCTTCTGTTGCAATACGTCTCAGATGACTTTATTCTCTCTGTTCTGATTCTCAATGTTTCGCAACCGTATAATACTGTACTCCCGACGTACATTCTCAGAAATTTCTTCAAAACATTAAGGCCTATGTTTGACACTAGCATATTTCTCTTGGCCAGGAATGTCCTTTCTGCCATTGCTAATTTGCTTTTTATGTCTCCTTGCTCCCTCCGTATTGGGTTATTTTCCCGCCTAGGTAGCAGAATTCTTTACCTTCATCTACTTCAGTATCCCCAGTTCTGAATGCCGGCCAGGGTGGCCGATTGGTTCTGGACGCTACAGTCTGGAACCACGCGACCGCTACGGTTGCAGGTTCGAATCCTGCCTATGGCATGGATGTGTGTGATGTCCTTAGCTTAGTTAGGTTTAAGTAGTTCTAAATCCTAGGGGACTGATGACCTCAGAAGTTAAGTCCCATAGTGCTCAGAGCCATTTGAACCAGTTCTGATGTTAAGTTTCCCGCTTTCTCATTTCAGCTACTTCTCATCACTGTCGTCTTTCTTCGATTTACTGTCAATCCACATTCTGTACTCATTAGACCTTTCATTTAATTCAAGAGATCCTGTAGCTCTTCTTCACTTTTATTGAGGATAGCAACGCCACCAACAGGTTCAAAAGGTTCAAATGGCTCTGAGCACTATTGGACTTAACATCTGTGGTCATCAGTCCCCTAGAACTTCGAACTACTTAAACCTAACTAACCTAAGGACATCACACACATCCATGCCCGAGGCAGGATTCGAACCTGCGACCGTAGCAGTCCCGCGGTTCCGGACTGAGCGCCTGAACCGCTAGACCACCGCGGCCGGCACCAACAAGTCTTATCATCGATATCTTTTAACCCTCAATTTTAATCCCATTCTAGAACCTTTATTTTATTTCTGTCATTGCTTGTTCGGCGCATAGACTGAACTGTAGGGGAAACACTACATCCCTGCCTTATACACTTCGTTCTTGAAGCGCCACTCTTATTGTTCCCTCTTGGTTCTCATACGTACTGTATATTACCATTCTTTTCCTATCTCTTACACCGACTTTTCTTAGAATGTGGAACATCTTGCACTATTTTACATTGTCGAACGCGTTTTGTCGGTCGACAAATCCCATGACTGTGTTTTGATTTTTCTTGAAACTTGCTTGCATTACCATCGCCAAAGTTAGAAGGGCCTTTCTAATGCCTTTGCTTTTCCTAGAGCCAAATTGATCGTCATATAATCGTCATGTAACAGATCACAAACTTTCTGTTTCATTCTTCTGTATATTATTCTTATCAGCGGCTTGAATACACGAGTTGTTAAGCTGATTGCGCGATAATTCTTGCACTTGTCGGTTCTGGCAATATCCGGAGTTGTGTGGATTATTCGAAAGCCTGATGGTATATCGCCAGTTTTATAGTTTCTACACGCAAAGTCTGTAACCGTTTTGTTACCGCTTGTCGTCTCTGGCAATCTCCGGAATTGTGTGGATTATTCGAAAGACTGTGAGTATATCGCCAGTTTCATACTTTCTACACGCAAAGACTGTAATCGTTTTGTTACCATTTTCCCCATTGATTCTGAAAATACAGTGATATGCCACCTGCCCTTCTGACTTATTTGATGTTAAGTCGTCCAAAGCCATACCAAATTCGGATTCTAATATGAGATTCCATGTCTCTTCTCTGTCGGCTGCTCTTCCTTCTTCTATCACGTTATCAGACCTCCCACTCATAGAGGCCTTCTGCGTTCTCTGCTCTGCATTTAGCAATGGAATTCTCATTGCACTCTTAATGTGAACTCACTTGTTTTTAATTTCACCGATGGTTTGAGTTCTCTATATCCTAATAATCATTTCTTTTACTACACATTTTTCATGCAGCCTCTTCGTTTACCTTCCCTACACTTCTTATTTATATCATTCCCAAGTGATTTGTATTTCTGTATTGCTGAATTTATGTGCACATTTCTGACTTCCTTGTTTCGTCGATCAACTGAAGTAATTCGTGTGTTACCTGTAGTTCCTTCTCAGTTACCCTCCTTCTGTCAACAACTGTCTTTCGAGCGTCTGTGATTGCTCTTCGTCCATTCCTCTTCAAATGAACTACATACGCAGCTGTTCAATATCGTAGTATCTATAGCCTCAGCGAACTTCAAGCGTATCTCTTTACTCCTTAGTAGCGTACTTCCTTTTCTCACTTCTCTGCGCATTGATTCTATTAAACCTCAGCCTACTCTTCATCATTACTAAATTGTGATCTGAGCCTATATCTGCTCCTGAGTATGTCTTACAATCCAATACCTGTTTTCGGAATCTTTGCCTCACCGTGATGTTATCTAAGTGGGATCTTCCCGTTTTGACAATACCAGAGCAGTTAACCATATATGGGATACAATCATTAAGTTTTAAAATAATACAGTTCCGCGTATTTATGCGAGAAAGGTCTGAAAATTCCTAGCGGATTAAGTCGGTGTGCCGGACCGGAACTCGAACTCGGGACCTTTTTGCTTTCGCGGGCACGTTCCATCCGGCTGAGCTATCCAAAGAACGAGTCACGCTCTCCTTTACAGGCTTCTAAACTTTATAGAAGTTCATCTGCAACTTTAACTGTCTGTTATCCCTAGAAGAAAGGATATTGTTGAGAAATAGGTTAGTCGCATCTGTCAGTGCTGTTTCTAGAGTGAATTTACACTCTGCAGCTTAGTGTGTGCTGACTTGAAACATTCTGACAGATTAAAGCTGTGTGCCGTTCCAGGACTCGAACCTGGTACCTTTACTTTTAAAGGGCAAATGCTCGTTCCTCAAAGTGTGGTGGAGAACTTCTGACAGGTATGGAAGGTAGGAGAAGATGTACAGGCAAAAGGAAAGCTGTGACGACGGGTCTTGAGTCGAGCTTGGATGGCTCAGTTGGACTTACTACACGATACAAAATCCCTGGATTTGCGGCCTGGCCAGCACACATCGGCTTGGAACAATCAGATTGGTGTATACTCCACTCGAGACGAGGAATCCATCTGACGAAGGTATGGTTGGTATCCTCCACTTTCATCAAAGCATCGAGGGTGGATAGCGAAGAAAGATATGTTCCATATGTTTCTGAAAGCAAACGTTATTGGATCTTTGGCCTTCGATAGTGGCTCTGAATCTGCATCGGTAGATCTCCAGCTACACTCCTGGAAATTGAAATAAGAACACCGTGAATTCATTGTCCCAGGAAGGGGAAACTTTATTGACACATTCCTGGGGTCAGATACATCACATGATCACACTGACAGAACCACAGGCACATAGACACAGGCAACAGAGCATGCACAATGTCGGCACTAGTACAGTGTATATCCACCTTTCGCAGCAATGCAGGCTGCTATTCTCCCATGGAGACGATCGTAGAGATGCTGGATGTAGTCCTGTGGAACGGCTTGCCATGCCATTTCCACCTGGCACCTCAGTTGGACCAGCGTTCGTGCTGGACGTGCAGACCGCGCGTGAGAAGACGCTTCATCCAGTCCCAAACATGCTCAATGGGGGACAGATCCGGAGATCTTGCTGGCCAGGGTAGTTGACTTACACCTTCTAGAGCACGTTGGGTGGCACGGGATACATGTGGATGTGCATTGTCCTGTTGGAACAGCAAGTTCCCTTGCCGGTCTAGGAATGGTAGAACGATGGGTTCGATGACGGTTTGGATGTACCGTGCACTATTCAGTGTCCCCTCGACGATCACCAGTGGTGTACGGCCAGTGTAGGAGATCGCTCCCCACACCATGATGCCGGGTGTTGGCCCTGTGTGCCTCGGTCGTATGCAGTCCTGATTGTGGCGCTCACCTGCACGGCGCCAAACACGCATACGACCATCATTGGCACCAAGGCAGAAGCGACTCTCATCGCTGAAGACGACACGTCTCCATTCGTCCCTCCATTCACGCCTGTCGCGACACCACTGGAGGCGGGCTGCACGATGTTGGGGCGTGAGCGGAAGACGGCCTAACGGTGTGCGGGACCGTAGCCCAGCTTCATGGAGACGGTTGCGAATGGTCCTCGCCGATATCCCAGGAGCAACAGTGTCCCTAATTTGCTGGGAAGTGGCGGTGCGGTCCCCTACGGCACTGCGTAGGATCCTACGGTCTTGGCGTGCATCCGTGCGTCGCTGCGGTCCGGTCCCAGGTCGACGGGCACGTGCACCTTCCGCCGACCACTGGCGACAACATCGATGTACTGTGGAGACCTCACGCCCCACGTGTTGAGCAATTCGGCGGTACGTCCACCCGGCCTCCCGCATGCCCACTATACGCCCTCGCTCAAAGTCCGTCAACTGCACATACGGTTCACGTCCACGCTGTCGCGGCATGCTACCAGTGTTAAAGACTGCGATGGAGCTCCGTATGACACGGCAAACTGGCTGACACTGACGGCGGCGGTGCACAAATGCTGCGCAGCTAGCGCCATTCGACGGCCAACACCGCGGTTCCTGGTGTGTCCGCTGTGCCGTGCGTGTGATCATTGCTTGTACAGCCCTCTCGCAGTGTCCGGAGCAAGTATGGTGGGTCTGACACACCGGTGTCAATGTGTTCTTTTTTACATTTCCAGGAGTGTATTTCCGGAAGTCGGTAGTTGAGATAATGATTCCGCGATCGTGACTGACCGCTTACCCAAAATATGAAATGCTTTACTTAGCCAGAAAAATGAAACAATCCTATTTTGTTGCTCGCATGTTAGTCATAAAAAGAATTCTATTCTTGTGGTTCTCTTAGATTATTCTTGTGATCATTATGCTAATTTTGTTGAGAGTGAAACTAAGAGGTCTAAGGAATTGCTCTTTAAAGTTTTATTTTTGTGGGGTGCACAGCTTCAACGTGTTTTCGGAATGAAACATGGTCAAAGTGGCCAGTTTCACTGTGGGTCATTTTTAAGCACACTTTTTAAGCTGCACGAGTTTCTTTCTCGTAAACACACAACAGCTCAGTTCCTGTTGCGCTCCGTTTCTTCGTTCTCGTATGCATTGTTTACTGAAAAGATATTACTGAAAAGATTTAAAGGATGCAGTCCTCTGAAGTGCTCAGGAACCATAAATCTGTACTTGTTTTGAACTATTGATTGTTGTCACATCTTCCTGTTTGAAAACAGTTTTCGTATGTCGGTGAATTCAAGGAAAATTTCGATATGAAATTTTTTATTATTATTTCGAAAATTTATTTCAGTTTAGCATTGACATTCTTTAAAAATACTCTATCTTTTTACCTGTATAAAGGCAAGTTGCGTATCTCAGATCCCTCTTAATTTAACTAGATGTCAACTATATTCCTTCATTGTGGAGAACAACACTCTGCAAAAGGGATATCGCTCGCCAAAGGTGTCTGCATCGTATTACGTTGCATAGGAATCGCCATGTGCATTACAACACGATATAAACAGAGTTCGTGAACTCCATGCTTGTGATCATAGAACAGTGCTGTTTTGGCGTGCGTGCACGGGCAGTGCTTCAAATGAGTATTCGATCCTATGAGAATGGAATTTGTTTCTGGTCAGTGGACAATCCGATAAAATAAGCTGTTGCAGTCCCAAAACACCGAGCGACGGTGACCCCCGCAAACTTTTTTACTAACAGTGCATCACATGCCGAATTATCAACTGTAACAGTCCGCTCTGCTATTAACAGTGCGATATCGCGAATCCGTTCGAACAGTGGTCGGCGGGTTCTAGACACATACCTATGTTGCTTCACACACAATCATGACTTGACTGTGCCGCGGCCATCCCAAATTCCATCAGCCTTCGCCTCTTGTTGAAATCACTTCATATACAACGATGACGAGACTCCGCCACGATCAGTTGATCACTACGTTGGTTTTGTCCTCATAACAGTTGAAGGCTTAGTTAGGTTCCTTTCACATTCAATCGTGACATGTGACGCTGTTGGAGTTTCTCAAATACTGAAATCACACCATACACTGAGCTTCATGAGAAAGAGAGTTGGCGATCAATTAGGAGAGTGTAAGATGTTTAAACGAGAAATAACGATGTTCATCATTGGTGGAGTACTGCATTAGTTGTGTCCATGATGCATTTAGTGTTCCCTGAATGTAGTTCGTAGGCTTCGACTATTGGGTCCAGTGCTATGAACTACTTTCAACTGAAAATGCAATAATTATCCAAGAAGCAGCTGCGAATGATTTTCAACTTCCGCTCATAGACAAGATATCCAAGAAAGTTAGGGAAGAAATACAAAGAAACAAAAACAGCAACCAAATAGATGCCACGACAATGTGTGTTCACTACTATGGTGCCATTTTGCAGAAATTGCTAATACCTTGAGGCCATGAAGTAAAAAAAAGTTGTTTTTTTCTATGGCGAAATAGTGGCACAAAACAAAATCTAACAAAACCAAATTTATCAACTCGGACGCCAGAAGAATAAGTGCAACATGCGTGTCAAACAGGACCAACATTCCAAACTAGATTTAAGAAACACATAAATGCATTTAGCTACGGTGTTCCTAATAAATCTGGCGAGCCTCTCACATTAACCACACAATTCATGTCTTCGACAGCATAAATAAAAATCTAATTGTACCTCATAAACTAAACACAGATTTAAAATGTTAGGTGGTATTGTTCTTTGACTTACAAGACACTTTCATTCTACATGTTTACAATATCTGAACTGTTTGTGACGTTGTTTGCTTGATAAACACTGAATGATGAAAACCTATATTTACAGCAGCCCTAAAGGTTCTTTGCGCTGGAAAATCTTGCAATTAGCTTTATACACTGATTAAAATTTATAATTCCAGTGCCATGTTATATAACAGATTGTGGTAAGGTCTTATGGGACCAAACTACTGAGGTCATCAGTCCCTAAACCTGCACACTACTTAACCTAACTTAAACTAAATTGCGGTAAGGACAAACACACCCATGCCCAAGGGAGGACTCGAACTTCCGACGGGGGGAGCCGCACGGACCGTGACAAGGCGTCTGAGACTGCGCGCCTATCCCGCGCGGCTATATTATACAACACGGTAATATTAGGGGAGGAAATATTTTTTAAGTCGGATCGGTTGCGAAGTGAAAACCACACTGAAAATCAATTTCTTTGTTTGCCTGTAGCATTCACCTTAACCTTCCAGCAACTTCTGTACATAATCGCTGCTGCTACTTACCCATCTGTCGTTGCTTTGTGGCAGTTGCCAATATCCTCATGAAGAGGGCAGCCGCCTCCGCTTTTCGTCAATTCTGTAGGCTGGTCTACAACATGTTGTCTGTGCCAAAATGCTGTCCTCTTAACTAGCTGTTTTGTGTAAGTAAACAGACGAAAATCGGAAAGAGCCAACTCCGGGCTGTAAGGTGGGTGATCAAACACATCCCATCGAAAACGAAGAGGAGCGTCTTTGTTGTACCTTCACTTTGCCTCCTAGCATTGTCGCGAAGGACAATGGCTGATGAAAACATTATTCTTCCTTTGTTCTGAATTGCTCCACTCGCGGAACAAGATCACCGGTTGACGCTCGCCTCCTTCGCTGACCGCCTGCACCATGAACGTCACTACGTCTCGCTTCAAAGTACCGCACCATTGGCCCACTTTGCTTTATTGTATGTGGGCTGCTTGAAATCACGCGGAACTTCTCAGCATGAAGAAACTGAATGACAGCATGCACTTCAGATTAGGTAGGAGACTCTATTACAGCCGGCCGAAGTGGCAGAGTGGTTTTGGGCGCTACAGTCTGGAACCGCGCGACCGCTATGGTCGCAGGCTCGAATCCTGCCTCGGGCATGGATGTGTGTGATGTCCATAGGTTAGTTAGGTTTAAGTAGTTCTAAGTTCTAGGTGACTGATGACCTCAGAAGTTAAGTCCCATAGTGCTCAGAGCCATTTGAACCATTTTTGAACTCTATTACATGCACACTGTGCTCTCATAATTGAAAAATGCGACTTGAAGCGATTCATGGGCTAGGAGAGACACTATGTAACACATCTGTGCAAAGTTTCATCGGATTTTCAGTACGATTTTAGTTTCGCGACTGGCTGGACCTCAAAAAATCGTTTAAGGATATTCTCATTCATTGTTCCGAATCAGTTGCACATTTTTAAGGGATTACATGTTTCAGTCACTATGGATCACCTTAGGATCTAAAAGTAAAACTAAAAATGTACCATCCAATATTTTACAATAAGTAGGAAAGAAAAGGATTCTACATAAATCTAGAATTTACCTAAGTAGTTGCGTCAGCCACCCGTCGTGTCTGCTCAGAATCACATATCAGAGTACTATGTTTCACAACTGCGGTTGATGTTTTGAGTAGGTGTATGCTGGTGGTGCGAGGGGGAGTGGAAATAGAGTGAGCCTCCTTGGCGGAGGGGAAGGAAGCAGGGATTTTATGGTGGGGACGTCATGCATTTAACTAGAAAGGTCGTACTAAAATTATAGAACATATAATTATATAAAACGAGAATTGTTACATAATTATATGTTCTTCAATTTTAGCACGACCTCTCTTGTTAAACTCACGACATTCCCACCACCCCGTCCCTGCTTCCTTCCCCTCCCTCAATCAGGGTCACTCTGTTTGCCCTTCCCCCTCGCGCCACGTGAATATATCTGTTTAAAACATTGACTGTGCTCTGATAGGTGGTTCTGAGTAAACAAGCCAGGTTGGTCAAGCAGCTAATTAGATAAACTCTACGTTTATGTGTAATTCTTTTCTTTCTGATTTGATCCATTATAAATGATCCTGAAAGCCAGCGATTGTGAAAACAATAGGTTCGTCTATAAATAACTCATCTGCTACCAGTGACGATTTCCTTTATTTTATTTTTCGCACGACGCGTTTCGGGAAATGATTCCCATTTTCAAGTGCGTTTTTTGTGTTTGTTATGTCGTTCCTATGTGATGTTGTCGTTCTGTGAGATTCTGCTTCATTTTGATGACCATAAGGAAACTTCAAGTCAACAAAATGAAGCAGAATCTCACACATCGACACAATCACATACGAATGACATAACAAACACAAAAAACGCACTTGAAAACGGGAATCATTTCCCGAAACGCGTCGTGCGAAAAATAACATAAAGAAAATAGTGACTGGTAGCAGATGAGTTATTTATACACAAACCTATTCTTTTCTTTTATACGTGTTGTAAAATATTTGATGGTACGTATTTAGTTTTACTTTGCTTTAGATCAGAAGATGATCCACAGTGCTCGAAACATGTCACATAATTAAAAGTGTGCTACTGAGTTGGAACAATGAGAATTATCTTAAATATCTACGCAGTTGTTGAATATTTTAAGACGATCATGTCGACTGTAGTAGAAAAAAATATAGCATCGGTATAACTTACCTGTAGCGGAATGAAGTTCAAACCAGACAACGGGCTACTACCAGCAAACAAAACTCTCACGTAGACCACTGATCGATCTGACGATGAGGCTGTAGTCCCTCGAACCAAGATGCGGGACAAAATAAAAGCGATTGACAGATAATTGTTTTATCTTTTCATATTACGTTTGTCTTCCTAAGGTCTGTTAAAATCTAATACTGCATACTCTATGACTTACATTCTTTCTTTCGCTTGTGCCTTTTTCCCGCAGTGACGCAGGGACTGCTTGGTTAATCGAATGTGGCAATGTGAGATTAAGGGGTGGCCGCATGTCCTTCCTGCCACCACCCTGTACCCCCCGGGACGCAAGTAGTGTACCCCAACTGTCTGCTTCTAGTGTAAGCCATGAAATAGTGAAAAAGTGTTCAGGTGTCTGCGAGCCGTGTGACTGAGGCGGCACATGGGGACCAGCCCGGTATTCACCTAGGTTCAAAATGGTTCAAATGGCTCTGCGCACTATGGGACTTAACTTCTAAGGTCATCATTCCCCTAGAACTTAGATCTACTTAAACCTAACTAACCTAAGGACATCACACACATCCATGCCCGAGGCAGGATTCGAACCTGAGACCGTAGCGGCCGCGCGGTTCCAGACTGTAGCGCCTAGAACCGCTTGGCGACCCCGGCCAGCTATTCACATAGGGAATGTGGAAAACCGCCTGAAAACCACATCTAGGCTGGCTGGCACACTGACCGTCGTCGTTAATCCGCCGGGCGGATTCGAAAAAAAAAAAAAAAAAATGGCTCTGAGCGCTATGCGACTTAACTTCTGAGCTCATCAGTCGCCTAGAACTTAGAACTAAGTAAACCTAACTAACCTAAGGACATCACACACATCCATGCCCGAGGCAGGATTCGAACCTGCGACCGTAGCGGTCGCTCGGCTCCAGACTGTAGCGCCCAGAACCGCACGGCCACTTCGGCCGGCGGCGGATTCGATCTTGGGACGGCGCCCCTACCCGAGTCCACGAAGCAGCGCATTAGCGCTCTCGGCTAACGTGGCGGGTTCGCTATGACTTACATATTGACTCCCATTTCCTGCTCTACCAAATCAGACGGTTCCTCCTCCTCGTAAAAGCCTTCAGCGTATTTGCACCTAGCCGCCTCCCCTTTGCTTTTAAAGTTGGTCTGTACTGGAGCTAAGAGTATTACACACGCAATAGAATTACGCGCCTATCTGCCGACTTTCATTTGTCGAAAACCTAGTTTTTATTTCTTGAACCGCCCACGAAAGAAACTGGGTGCAAACGTCAGGTGATCCACCCCGTATTTTTCGCCCCTATTGTGTGGAGAAGCTGTTTTCTTCCTGGGACAGCGTCTACGATTCCTTTCCGGCACATTTTGCGACTGCAGCGTGATAGCCATGCGCTATTCGGATACCGCCGTAGATACAAGAAGCAGCAGCAGCTGCTTCTCTTCAAACTTGGCTGCGCAGCGGCCGGACTGCCTGAAATGAACGACGCCGGCCGGCGTGGCTGGGCGCGGTGAGAAGTTTCGCGGGCTATCTTCATCAGGGCGGCGGCGATATTGCAGAGCCGAGGGGGCTCCGCGCCGACCCAGTTGGCTGCGCCCCAGCGGCTGGCGGTGGTCTCCCGACCGCAGGCCGCCTCCTCGCCTTCTGAATGAACGCCGGCTCGCCAGCGCCGCGTGGCTTGGCGTGGCGCGGCGCCGCTATACCTTGCAAAGTGCTTCGCTTGTAATAGTTACGACAGCTCATGCATATGAATGGCAGAGGGCTCGCACGTACCTTTTTTTTTTCCCCTCGTGCCTCTATCCCCCACCCCTCCGCCGTATCTTTCCAGTAACCGGTTCCGCGGATTTATCGCGCCGTCATCAATATGCAAAGCATTCGTGTGCTGGAGTGATATATTTGAAGCTCCTCTAAACACACATTTTCTTCCCCTAAGCTGTGCATCACATAGCGGCAGTACCAAGTAAACCACTAACGATAATTAAGCGCTGGTCTGTTCCTATGCAACTCAAAAAGCCTTCTTAGCATTAGAGAGTGATCTATTCTCTACAGCCACAAGTTTGTATCATTTCACATGTCCGTTTTGTTTTTACCATCGCATAAAATATGCCATAGAGACTGCTTTCAGCCGGCCACAGTGGCCGAGGGGTTCTAAGCGCTTCAGTCTGGCACCGCTCGACCGCTACGGTCGAAGGCTCGAATCCTGCCTCGGGCATGGATGTGTGATGTCCTTAGGTTAGTTAGGTTTAAGTAGTTCTAGGTTCTAGGGGCCTGATAACCTCAGATGTTCAGTCCCACAGTGCTCAGAGCCATTTCAACCATTTGACTGCTTTCCTTAAACCACTTAGAAACAATACGACGCCATAAAATCTCTGTGGTTGATCTGAACCACCTAGGCCCGCAAAAAAAAGTGGGAAAACCCACAACTGATTCGTTTTCATGGCAGGGTAAGAACTGCCTTCTCACAGGATCGTTTTGCCGTAGTTAACCACTTTGGTATTTTAAATTGCGTTCTTTTAGTTTATTGGCTTTGGGTACGTGACCAAACAGCCAGATCAACAGTGGAATGTAATTTACGACGGGACGAGAGTAAGGCCAACAACCATTCCCCTAGCAGAAAAAATCTCCGTCCCGGCCGGGAATCGAAATTGGGCTCCTTCGCTTAGCAATCCGTCTTGAAGTAGCGTATATTAAACAAAACATATAAAGTGTTTAAGATGTCGCAAGGTTCCTAGGATAGCCCTGTAATTTATCAAAGAGAAACAATAATCTAAAGAAACTTTTAGTCAATGTGCGTAGTCGTGCCTACACTGTTTTAGATATAATGGAGATAAAATAACAGTTCATAATTTGGTATGCTATTCTGATTCTCTCTCTACTTGATGTCGCACCTTGATGTAAGGGTGAGCTCTTTTATCTTGATAATACGAGAGTAAAATAAGTCTTGACTTTCATTCAAGTAGTCTGTGTATCCTGAGTTGACCCTTTTATAAACTGAATTTATTTTTGTAAATTGAGGTGGCGTCAGTAATTGTAGTAGCTGACACTTGTGTGGAAGAGTGGACGATCTGTCGGCTTTGTGGACCTTTCGCAATTTCAACATCTGCCAATAAGAACCTTCTTGATTCATTGGTAATGTACGAAGTCGGATGTTTTATAAATGCGACAAAAGGGCAAAATTTATTTGTGGATTTCAACGCAGTCTTAGTACAACTGCACAGCACCTATGCCATTTTAGTAACTTTGGGTTGAATCTACTTCAAAGGTACAGTAGAGGGTACTGTATATAGAATCCTAATCGTAATAATTTACTTCATAAAAGAAATCTTTAATCCAATAACAGAGATTTATTTTCATTTCTACTACTGAGCGTGGTAAAGATCGTACAGAGTAACTATCAGTATTTTTCCAAGTTAAATTTTCTAACTTTTCTTCCTGGAGTATTACCGAATGCATTTCTAAAAATTTTTAAATTTCATTTTTGTAGGCTAAGTGGGGGTAAATTGTTATTGGAACATCTTCCTGCTCATACTGTAACTGAAACACGTTCAGCTTTTGATGTCTTCTGCTACGAAGAAATTCCTGAGAGCATGTCTTAGCACAGCATTGTGAGAAAGTGGGAAAACCGGAAAACAAGAGAATCCAAACGATTGAGAATTGAAAGTTAGATGGACTGATAAGAGACGAGGAGGTTTTTCGCATAATCATCGAGAAGAGGAATGTAAGGAAAACAATGACAAGGAGCTGGATCAGGATGAAAGGACAAAGGAATAACTTCCATGGTACATGAGGTAGTTCTAGAGAGTAAAAAGCGTAGAGGAAGACCGAGACCGGAATGTGTTCAACAAGTAGTTGAGAACGTTTGATGCAAGTCTTACTCTCAGACGAAGAGGTTAGTTCAGGAGAGGAATTCCTGGCGGTCCGCATCAAACCAGCCAGAAGATCGATGGTTCATACAAACAGCTATGCCCAATTCTAGCACATGTGTGACACTACCGGGTCCGACTGTTTCTCTCTCAATATGCTAGTCTCCAAAACTACTAGACGATTTTTCATGGGGTTTTCGCACGTAACTTCAGCATAGCTGGGCCAGTGTACAGGCTTTAGTTCGTCAAAATCGCAAAAAATGATACATACTACAGAAATGTATGTATGTACAAACGTTCCACATCTCCTCTGAAACCAATTTTCGAAAGAACCGCTCTGCGGGTAAGAACCACCTGACTGTCAAAGGAGTAAGGATGAGGATGAAAAACTTAATGTAGGCCACGCTGCACGAATGTCCTGAATGTATTCATACAGTATTTGAGAGTTAGAGCCCCTAGTGACTTGCAACAAAATTTATATATCATTTCAAACAATTGCGAAAATTTTTCTCGCTGACACCCCCTACGTAATGATGAAATTAAAAAAGCTTAGCGCTTGCATTTTTTCTGTTCATTTTCGCATCAGACGTGACGTTTTAATTTATTACTTCTTTACAATAAATGTATTCGCGACACAGTTTGCAAATTGTGTTCGTAGACAGCACTGGATGTACCTGCAAACTTACATAATTATAAGATGCATAGTTCGGGTTATGAGACGTCATAAACACTGAGACGTGTGAGGAACAGCCGCATCATGCACGACGTTTAAATTTATTATTATTAACCAATTGAACCCATTTCGATGGAATTTAGTAAAGAGATAGCTTGAATCCTGAGGGAGAACATGGTCTACTTTAGAAAGTGTCTAGCACAAGGTTTTTATTGATTTTAAGAATATTACGCGAATGAGGGAAAAGAATTTACTCTGTGAAAAACCTATTTACTCCTCGACTTTCGAACTTTATCATATTTGTGTAAATGCGTTTCTTGGTTGATATATGCTACATGATACGGCTAAAAATAATAAAAACAATGTTTATACAATCAGCAACGTGTTTAATCCATACTTCCACGCTATTGCTGCTATGCGCACTATTGAGACCTTGGGAACGAGAGCAGTGAGTAACTTGAAACAAACTTTTATCATAATTTAGAATTTCTACGAAAATTTCTCTTTCTGACAACCGCCACAAACTGATGAAAGGAAAAACGTTTATAGCTTACTACATTTTCCCTGTTCATGCAGTGAATCTGTCCCATCAAGTATAATGGTTTAATTTATACCCCTTTATCACTAACTACATTGATTACACTTTTTGCAGGCGATATTTACACATAGCATTGAATATACGTGCATAATTATTTAATTGTGCGGAACATAATTCAGGAGACATGATGTTATAAACACTGAGAAGCGCGAAAAATTGCCGCATCGTACCTTGCGTTTGAATCTATCACTTCTTTGATGCTAAGTCTTTTCGCAATCCATTTAACAGACTGTCCCAACATGACGCTGAATGTGCTTATAAAATCATGTGGTACACCGCAGAGAGAGAGGAGGAGGAGGAAGAGAAGGAGGTAGAAAGGGAAGGAAAGGAGATAGACAGACGGGAGGAATATCTAGAAGAAAGAGTAACAAATAGAGAGAGAGAGAGAGAGAGAGAGAGAGAGAGAGAGAGAGAGGAGGGGGGGCAGGAAGATATGGACTAATTGAAATAAACACCCGTCAAATCCCGCGTACCCAGCCAGTCCGTGCATATTTTTAGTATAAACACATCTGCTTCTCCTGTGAGAAATTTCTTAGTTTGGTGAGAGCGCTACTTGACATAAGCCCACAAAAGTTCACACATTTCTACATAAATTAGACGACTGTCATGAGATGGACCTGTACCAAGAGTTGGAAAGCTATATGAACACTATAAGTTGGCAGGCATCCACGACAAGTATCAACGCTGAACATTTAGGCAAAAATGGTTCAAATGGCTCTGAGCACTGTGGGACTTAACATCTGAGTTCATCAGTCCCCTAGAACATAGAACTACTTAAACCTAACTAACCTAAGGACATCACACACATCCATGCCCGAGGCAGGATTCGAACCTGCGACCGTAGCAGTCGCGCGGTTCCGGACTGAAGCGCCTAGAACCGCGTGGCCACGGCGGCCGGCAACATTCAGTCCCTCTGAGGTGGTTGAAACGTCCTCATTTTTGTTGTTCTAATATTTTATAATGTCGCAACCAAATAAGTACCATGATTTTATTGAAGAATGAACAACATTTACCTATTGGGGAAACAGAAACGAACTCAGTCAACTTCTGTACAGATTTTTCCAAACAAGTTTGAGTAGTGCAAAATATCTCAGTTGCAAGCCGTAATCAATTTTCAAAATTTTAAATACATCCTAGAGTATTTTACGATGTTGGCATGGAAGTTGAAGCATATAATGGACGCCGAGCAATATTTCATTTGCGTACTTTTATTAATTCCTTTAGGAATTACAGCCTTTAAGTATTACACCATTTTCCAATTTCTACTCAGAGGATTCCATACACTCACCCTCCTTCTAGTGAGATATCTGCGGCTAGGTATTATTCATTATTTTATTAAATTATGACTAACTGAAACCCTCAGCTGCCGACAGGTGTTGTTGATATACCTCGATGTGGACAGCTGAAAATGTGTGCCCAGACCGGGACTCGAACCCGGGATCTCCTGCTTACATGGCAGACGCTCTATCCATCTGAGCCACCGAGGACACAGATGAATAGCGCGGCTGCAGGGACTTATCCCTTGCACGCTTCCCGGAGCACACATTTTCAGCTGTCCACATCGAGGTATATCAACAACACCTGTCGGCAGCTGAGGGTTTCAGTTAGTCATCATTTATTCCAGGGAAAAGCTGCACAGTCATCAACAGTATTCTGTTCTTTCGAGAACAGTTACTATCTTCATATATACATTATTTCATTATTATGTTTTGTGAACATACACGTTACACCTCATAAAATATTAGTTTAATGCAAATTATTGTTAAGTTTGAATTAAAAACACACGATGGAAGAACGGAAGGGTAAAGTCAACGCGTACTGTTTGGAGAAGAACTTGTGCAGTTTTTACCGACACTAGGCTACCACTTGCGTCTGTACCTGCGCTCGTAAAACGAGAGAGAGCTCTTGCGGTAACGGGGCGGTGTGCTATTCCTTTCCTTTTTTTTCGCCTATTCTTTTCTTTTGGTTGCCGCACTGCTGGTACGAGACTGGGTGTAGTCGTTTCGCACAACGACCATCTGCGTGGCGGTCGAGTTGCAAGAGATTCGGCGATGGGTGTTCACACACTGCCGTTAGCGTGTAGGACATGCGCGTATGAAAACGGCAAGGATTATGTATAGTTTATAAGAGGATGAATTTATGGTGCAGCGAAGTGTGTATTGATTTGAAACTATCTGTCAGATTATAAATGTGTGCGGGAATGGGGTTCCATGAGGTCGTGCTTGGGTAGCTCAATCGAAGATCCGCCTGTAGACATATCGACAATCTGTTTCACATTAAAACTTGGAGGAATTTATTGTCTCGAAGAAAGCTATATTCAAAGAATATTTAGAATTGGAGGTAATATCACAAATGCATCCGTCTTCCACACACTGACACGCAATAAAGTGCAAAACAGAGCGGAGGCAAAGAAACCAATTAAACACTGGGAGAATACGTGGAAAAACATTAACGGCAAAATCCTGTCAACGAAATTAGGGTCTGCATGGTACAGTTGATGAATTTGTACGAAAAAATTACAGATTATGTGCAACAGAACCACACGACTTTCTGTCTTAAATGTGGAAGAGTCAGAGCTTTAATACAACGGTGTACATGCAATAGTTACAACACTGTAAGGCGCCATATCAAGGAGCAGGTAGCATTCCTGCGATGAAATGACGAGAAATATGTCCCTACAGATGAACTGACCCCACCGGTTGCTATAGACGTCCCAAAACAAAAGAATAATGCGATTATGTGGCTCTACGACAACTTTGTCAACTGAGCGCGACCTGACTCGTTCGGAGAATACATATCTTATTTTGTACTTGAATCCTCTAAATATTACACCACAAGAAATTATAAGAGATATTTAGTAAAAAAATAAAAAATAGTATTTCATTGACTACGGGTAGGTTAATATTATGACAATACTGGACATACATTCTTTGGCAAGAAATATTGAACAAAATATGGACACCACATGGTAGCTTCATTAAAATGCTCGACTCAGCGTATGTCATATGTATAAAGAATGTTAATATGTCAAAGAGACGTTTTAAATCCACGTAATTTCAACAGGTATGTTGACGTTTTCAAAAAGGAAGAGCAATACTATTTTTATTTATTGCTTTGAAGAACAATGTGAATAATCTAGGACCTGTTACTTATATTATCTCCCCTTTTAACAGAGCATAAGAGACAAACAGCTCATTTGTAAGAAGATGCTGTTTTCTGAGTAGAAGATAGTGTATTCTAATTATTTCGTTAATTTAACAGAAGAACCAATTCTTTATTTAATAAAAAAGCAGTTCCTGTTTTCGAAGAACCAAGTATTTATGTTTACTGCAATTCTCTGCCTGATACTAATACCAGAAACGAATTAATTTCCTTGAATAAGAGGAAAAGTTTCTTTAACGACGTCTTAAGCTGCACTGCGAAGACAGTTTGGAAATATCTGGTAAGTTCCTATGGGAGCAAACTGCTCAGGTCATAGTTTCCTAGGCTTACACACTACTGAATCTAACTTAAAGTAACTTTGGCTAAGGACAAGACACACCCATGCCCGAAGGAGGACACGAACCTACGACGGGGACAGCCGCGTGAAGCGTGGGAAGGCACCACAGACCGGGTGGCTACCCCGCGCGACATTGCGAAGACAAAAATTGTTACGAGGAAGGATGGACTGAAGGGGAGGTAGGAGGCCCTTTTTTGAGAAAATTAGAGCAAGTGTCATGTAACACTTGAAGAAAAAAAGAAAAAAAATTGGCAGCGGAAGACAAAGGCTCAAAGTTCGAGTCTCGCTCCAGCACATAGTTTTCATCCCCCAGGAAGTTTCACATCATGTAGGGGGCGGGATTATGATTAATATTTCATATTCTGCTACCGCGTTTCGAACTGAGAGTGTGAACTACAGCGTGTTGTTGTGGGGAGATTTTGAAATTAAATCAAATGGCTCCAAGCGCTATGGGACTTAACAGCTGAGTTCATCAGTCCCCTAGAACATAGAACTACTTAAACCTAACTAACCTAAGGACATCACACACATCCATGCCCGAGGCAGGATTCGAACCTGCGACCGTAGCAGCAGCGCGGTTCCAGACTAAAGTGCCTAGAACCGCTCGGCCACAGCAGCCCTCAATTTGAAGTTATTTCAAGTTTCGTTGAGGTACTTACCTGCAACGATAAACTTGACTGTTGAATGTAGTCTCAACACTTACGGCACAACTTTGAGATCACAATCAACGTATTAAGGCCACCGTTGGGATCACAATCAACGTATTAAGGCCACCGAACATTGTTGCTATTAATCCGAATGAACAACTGAAGTAACATCTCTGGTGAAAGACAAAATTATGATTTTGGTATCGGATGTGTGTGAGCTCGACCTGTCAAAGGTATTAAGCTTGTCTCTCGAGAGTATCATCAAAATACTGAAGTTTACCTTACAAACATTTCTCAATTCGTAATTTAGTCGAGTATTTTGCTGAGGGATGAAGGGCAAAGGGGACGTTGTTAGATGCACGACTAACGGGTGTGAGCATTTCTGGCCTTTGATTATCTGTTTACTAAAGTTGATACACTCTGACAGGCGTTTCCGAGAGGGAGTTTGCACTTTGCAGCTCACGAGCACTTCCCACTTAAATTCAATGGAAGTTTAGTGAACTTGTTTCTTCACCTGCCAATCGTGGTCTAGTCGGCAAATAACGTCAAAGCGGTGCTGGTTTGCTAATCGCTAAATCCGTGAAACGGCCGAAAATGTGTGTGCGAACCTAACGCTGAGTGTAAAGTAGAAACATACGTTGTATCGATGCACATATCTTCATATCTTCCTGTATAAAGCTGGTACTACGTTTTTTCCAGCGTACTACGTGATGCAGAAGAAGAAGATGACATTAGTATCCTCATTGAAAGTGAGGAATAACTGCAGGACCTGTTGGATAAAATGGTCTAGTGAGCACAAACAATAATTTAAGTCAAAATAGAAGAGACATGCAAGAAATGAGGAGTAGCAGAAATGAGATTAGTGATGAACTTAACATCAATGTTGGGGGTCACGAAGTTGACGAAAACAAGCTCTGCTACCGTAGAACAAAAATAACACATGACGAACGAAGCGAAGAAGAATGCTGTCACAGGCAAAGAGGGCATTCCTGCTTGAAAGATGTCTACTTGTGTCAAACATCAGTCTTAATTTGCAGAAGAAATTTCTGAGAAAGTAGCTTCTGACCACAACTTTGTATGGTAGTGAATCAACGACCGCGGGAAACAGAAAAGAAAGCATCGAAGCGTTTGATATGTGGAGCTGCAAAACGATGTTGAAAATTAGGTTTAATCATAAGAAATGAGGATGTTCTCCCCAGATTCTGTGAGGAGAGGGACACGATGATAAGGAAGAGGGCCCGGATGATAGAAGATGTGCTAAGACAGCATCAAAGAATAACTTCCATAGTAGGGCAGACCGGGGTTACTTGGCATAAGGGACTAGCTGGCGCACAGATTCTGCTTCCTGACAACGTGGATCTAGAGTGCTGTCATTACGATATAGAGTGAATATAACGGTGCACCACCCACCCGAAGTCCAGTCTGCTTCGAAGCTTCACGAGGGTAACACCCTGTTTCATCGTTTTTGACTGCAGAGTAATTTTTTTCATCGAAAGTGTTTTGACGCTGGTGAATGTGTGGATCGAACTGAGGCGATAATGACTGCGCTTTTCGAAAGAGTGGTTAATTTCGTTGCATGCGTGTATCTTAAGCTCTTGTGTCTGATGGCTGGAATGGCGTGGCAGCCATTTTGTTTTTGATACTCCCTTGTGGCTAGTTGGCGTAGTTAGGTAGGGGTCAATTGACGTAACGATGAAATCTCTGCCCGCGAGTGCAACTGATCACTCCATTACTGTTCATTAAAAATTACACTTTCTCTAAAATAAGACTACAAGCACATTACCCCAGAAGAAATTCGGCCTTTTCCCGATGCCAGGCCACGACTGCAATC
This sequence comes from Schistocerca serialis cubense, assembly GCF_023864345.2. Classification (NCBI taxonomy): domain Eukaryota; kingdom Metazoa; phylum Arthropoda; class Insecta; order Orthoptera; family Acrididae; genus Schistocerca; species Schistocerca serialis. Next base: position 444,711,019 of record NC_064642.1, on the reverse strand, counting down.
CAACCATGGCTAAAGGAGAAAATGGAAATTTGTGGTAAGGTCTTATGGGACCAAACTGCTGAGGTCATCGGCCCCTAAGCTTACACACTACTTAATCTAACTTAAAATAACTTACGCTAAGGACGATACACCCACCCATGCCCGAGGGAGGACTCTAATCTCCGACGGGGGGAGCCGTGCGGACCGTGACAAGGCGCCTGAGACAGCGCGGCTACACCGCGCGGCGATAAAAAAGGTTTACTGCAGTTATAACAGTTCCATCAAGTACAGAATCGTGGCTGAAAGAGCCAATAAGAAGAAAAAGCCATGTGAAGTCAAGAACAACGACTTGCCTAAAATTGGTAACTCCAAGAAGAAAAAATATCCCAGAAAACTTTGATCTGAATTATCTTCTAGGGATTCTGATGACGGTGTGTCAGACATCAGGTGTTCCGAGAATAACGACATGTAGTCCTTCCCTAATGATGGTTCAAAGGCTGAAGAACCTTTCCATGGCGAACAGTTTTCATCCACAACTTCCTGCCAAGGTGATGGCGAGAGTTTTCGTTTCACGATTGACATTAACCTTGGAAAACTTAAAAAAGATGCCAACAGGCCACGTCGAACAAGACCAACAACGAATTTACCCAATATCATGGGCCGCTTGATCGTCCCGAATGCCATAAGAGGTACCATGCCCGCCAGCCAGTACCATTGGAAGATCGTCGAAGTCGACGGCAACGAGATTCGCGTGCCCATCATGGTCAAAATGAGGAAAAACTGGAGATGGTCAGACGAGGAAAATTCGGTTTGATACGACCAAAGTAAAATTTTACGACATTTGAACCCACCTATCCACATAAAAGTGCCCCCCAAATCCTACATTCGCGGTGAATTTAAAACACGGAAAATACTCTATTTGAATCCCTACAGGCAGCTATAATAATATTCAGGATTTATTTTTCTTTAAGAATTCGTTGTTTGTTCACACATTTCAGCTCATACTAATTTTTGTATATCCTCGCAGAATTTATTTTTGTCCAGGTGTCAGTTCTTCATGAACAATTAATTTTGTAAGAGTTTGTTTTTTGAGAAGCAAGTTGCCTCAAGCGTTGAGAAAATAAAATGTTTATGCTAAAAAATTCCTGTGTCCAGTCGAACTATTCCCATTGCTGTCGGATTATACCTCTAGCGGTATGCCAAGTATCCTCACACTCGCTTCTAACTGGAATGGTTGCAAGATTTTAAGAAAAGTGATTTCGTGGTAAACTAAACACGTATTTAACAAAGGGTTATCACATGATTTACCTGTCAAAAGTTTAGCTACGCACCACATTACCAGAATCTCGCCAAGTGTTGCACAAGAAACTAGAAAAATCAAAAACCAAAATCCTTGCCAAGTACCTAGGGTCTCCTCTTTCTTAAGCAAGTTGCGGAGGAGAGATACTGCAGAGGAAAACAGAGGTCGGAACATTTCCTACCAATAACTGAGAACGTTGGGTACAAGTGTCACTTTGAGACGAACAGGTGGGCACGGGAGAGGATCTACTGGATAGTTGCATCAAACTACCCAAAGACTCGTAGAGAAAAGTAAAATTTTACGGTAAAAAGCGTACTAAAACATAACTCTAGTCTTGCGGACGAACACCGACGAGGGCAGATCATTCAGAATATGGAGTGATTAAGTCGATATCCTGACACTGTAGACAGACGACACACTTGCGGTAAGCGTGTTTCAGTTCACACTCCTCTTCTATAGGACCGTGTGTGTGTGTGTGTGTGTGTGTGTGTGTGTGTGTGTGTGTTTTAGTGAGTGCTTTCGCGCACGTGCGTGCAGGAAACGCCGAAGGAGGGGGAAACGCACGCAGTATTTCAAAAAAATTATTTCATTTCCATAATAGGGTTTTGTTGGCACATAGTTGGTGCTCTTTTAAGGAGTTGTTGGTGCGGTATTTACAAAATGAGATGCGTGACGCTATTACATCACGGCGTGCGAGCTGGGCCCGGCGACAGAGAAACTTGTCTTTTATTACTCAAAGTCGGCTGCTGTCGAGCCTTTCCTTCCACCTCCATAAATCTCCATCCGAAGGGAAAACTTTTTACTCCTCGGAAAGAGGAGATGGGGTTTTACGGTGGTAGGCGGATAACGACGTGTTCCGTGGTTTTCCGCGAAAACTTGTCCGGTTCATGTAGCGCCGCAGGAACCACTTCTTGTCCACAGTACCACTCGGTACACTCATTACGGAACCCGTGTGTGGACATCACGGCTCATTCTTGTTGCCCTTTCTCGTATTTAGATCAGTTACACAGAAAAATTTACAATTTGTTTTATGGGGGTCCGTGGCCTCAACGTGTTTTGAGAAGAATAATGTTTCCTTTCTCAACACGCAGAAGCAGGGAGCACATTCGAGCTCTGTATATTTGTTGTTTTTCTTTCATTTTATTGTCATTTTATTACTATCTTCTTTGTGTCTGCTCTAAAACGAGATTCACTGATAGGAAGAAAATCAGTTTCTGTATAGTGTGAATTTGATAAACGCATTCGTTACTAGTGAAGAAACGTTTTTCAGTAGAAACGGACTTTTAAGCACTAACAACAGCTATCGGTGAAACAAAGTTTTGTTCTCTATAACCGATTCGATTAATCAATCGCAATTAGGTGTCATAAAATTATTTACATTAGTCTTTATGGTATAGTTATTGCTGTGGATGCCAAAAGTTAAATAAATAACCAACCTGGTTAACATAAATTGTCGTCAGCAGCAAAATCTTTATTACCGTACAAAGACAGGTCGTTCTTTAATGTTGTTACCAAAAATCTCGGAAAGTACTTGGCCGATTTACTTCAAATTTTTATATCATATTTTAATGAACCTTCAAACCGACATATTCTACACATTATTTTAATATATAAAATATATAAACATATATGTAATACATAAAGCGAAAACATTTATACCATATATCTGGAAACTTCTTAACTTATTTACCTCACATGTTTATGTGTTACTCCAAAAAACGTCGGGACAGAAAAAAGGTATGTCCTTTTTTTAATAAATACACATTGTTAGCAAAATTTTACATGTTACCCTAGTAAACATTCAGACCGACATGGATAACTTATTTTTTTAGACAAGACTGCACATGCTATCTGTTAAAACCGAATAAGAGGCAGAAAATGCTGCGCTGTGAAAACAGGAGGGTTTTCTTCTTTTTTGCAGTCAGTTTTGACTACGGCAGCAGGGCATTTAAAATGACACAAAATGTTTCTGCCAAATATATTCTTTCTCGTTATACACATTTCAATCAAAAATTATACAAATAACAATATGCTATTTTGTTTTCTCCTCGAAGATGGTTTACACACAAAACAGGGAAGTTGCGTTCGTGGTCTATTGGCTTCTGATTAGAATACTTTCACGAAACATGTATTTGCTATAACAATAAACGACGCCCAAGGTCAGAAAGAGGAAGGAAGAGATGGGCAGAAGTGGGAGAGGGGAGAAGATAGAGAGAAGGAGGAGATGGACAGAAAGAGGGGAGGTCAGGAGAGAGAGGGGGGAGGAGATGGATAAAGAGAGGGGGAGAAGGAGATTGGCAGGGAGACGGGGCAGGAGGTGAAGATCAGACCGTATATCCAGTTCCCATAGATGTCTAACAGTTGAAAAGCATTGCCGGGTTCGCCAGTGTATAAACATACTCAATAGTAAAATCCATTGATACCATTAAATAATCTTACAATTAGTACACGGTTTATATTCACATTTCATCCTCACGTGAAAAGTGCTCTCACCGTTCCCCATCCGAGCTTGTGATCCGTATCTTAATGACCGCATCGACGACAAGACGCTTTTCTCCTTCCGTATTCTACTGTCACTACCACACTTACATTTTTAGTATGTGCACTATGTGATCAATAGTATCCGGAAACATGGATGAAAATGACTTACAAGTTCGTGGTGCCCTCCATCGGCAATGTTGGAATTCAGTCTGGTGTTGGCCCACCCTTAACTTTGTTGACAGTTTCCACTCTCGCAGGAATACGTTCAACCAGGTGCTGGAAGGTTTCTTGGGGAATGGCAGCCCATTCTTCACGGAGTGCTGAACTGAGGAGAGGTATCAACGTAGGTCGGTGAGGCCTGGCACAAAGTCGGCGTTCCAAAACATCTCAAAGTTGTTTAATAGGATTCATATCAGGACTCTGTGCAGGCCAGTCCATTAAAGGGATGTTATTGTCGTGTAACCACTCCGCCACAGCCTGTGCATTATGAGCAGGTGCCCGACCTTGTTGAAAGATGCAATCGCCATTCCGAATTGCTCTTCAACAGTGGGAAGCAAGAATGTGCTCAAAACATCAATGTAGGCCTGTGATGTGATAGTGCCAAGCAAAACAACAAGGGGTGTAAGCCCCCTCTATGAAAAACACGATCACATGATAACACCACAGCCTTCCAATTTTACTGTTGGCACTACACATACCGGCAGATGACGTTCAGAGCATTCGCCGTAACCACAGCCTGCCATCAGATCGCCACATTGTGTACTTTGATTCGTCGCTCCACAAAACATTTTTCCACTATTCAATCGTCCAATGTTTACGCTCCTTACACCAAGCGAGGCGTCTTTTGACAATTACCGGCATGACGTGTGACTTCCGAGCAGCAGCTCAAACATGAAATTCAAGTTTTCTAACCTCCCGCCTAACTGCCATAGTACTTGCAGTGGATCCTGATGCATAATGAAATTCCTGTTTGATGGTCTGGATGGATGTCTGCCTATTACACATTACAACCATCTTCGACTGTCAGCAGTCTGTCAGTGAACAGACGAGGTCGGCCTGTACGCTTTTGTGCTGTACATGTCCCTTCTCGTTTCCATTTCACTAACACATCGGAAACAGTGGATCTAGTGATGTTTAGGAGTATGGAAATCTCGCGTACAGACGTATGACACAAGTGACACCCAATCACCTGACCACGTTCGAAGTCCGTGAGTCAGGCGGAGCGCCCCATACTGCTCTATCACGATGTCTAATGAATACTGAGGTCGCTGATATGGAGTACCCGGCAATAGATGGCAGCACAATGCACCTAATATGAACAACGTATGATTTTGGGGGTGTCAGCATACGTTTGATCACATAGTATATCTGTGATAATGATTGTAAAAGGAAATGTAAGGATTGCTCATGGCGGCTCTTTCTCTATATCAAAAACACTGCAAAAATTTTTGTCGATGTTATTTGACACTGAGCGACAATGTCACCTCTGGAGTTGTAGGAAAATGGCACGACAGATGATTTTTTTAGTCATCAATCATCTTACTGGATCGATACGGTGCACCGTGAATTTCTCTCCTGTGCCAACCTTGTAATATGAGAGTACCAATTACAGCCAACGTCCTCAATTATTCGCTGGATGTGTTCCAATCTTTGTCCTTCTCTACAGTTTTTACCCTCTACGTCTTCCTCTGTTACCACAGAAATTATTTCCTGATGTTCTGTCATCTCACCTTTTTTTCTTGTTAGTGTTTTCCATGTATTCCTTTCCTCACCGTATCAGTTCACCGAATTTTGAACATTCGTCTTTAGAACCACATCTCAGTTGGTTAGATTCTATTGCGTCCCGATTTTCCCGCAGCATATATTTTACTTTCATACAAAGCTGTGCTCCAAATGTACACGCCCAGAAATTTCTTCCTCAAATTAAGGTTTATGTTTTATACTAGTAGTCTTGTCTTACCCAGGAATGTCCTTTTTACCAGAGCTAGTCCGCTTTTTATGTCCTCCTTGCTTCGTTCATTATGGATTATTCTGATGACTGTGTTGCAGAATTCCTTAACTTCGTCTAATTCGTGATCTCCAATTCTGATGTTAAGTTTCTAGCTGCTCTCATTTCTGCTACTTCTCATTGCTTTCGTCTTTTTTCGATTTACTCTCAATCCAGATTTTGTAGTCATTACACTGTTGATTCAGTTCAAAAGTTCCCGTAGTTCTTCTTCGCTTTTACTGAAGATAGCACTGTCATCACAAACCTGAACGTTCTTCTTTGCCACACGTAAAAAAAAGCTTCCAACAGACAAAATAGTTTTATAGCGGTCCTTGTTACGTCGATTGGCAATTACAAACGGTGGCAGACTACCTTTCCTGCTTTCCAGATAAGTTTTAATGATGGAATACATTTCCATTTTCAACAAGATCACAATATAAATGTATAAACCTGGAGACTGTTTTAGAATGCTGTATACTACGACAGAAAAAGTAGAATATGTAACATGACTCTTTATTTGTGTAGCAAGCACTAGATGTCCCAAATGTTTGGCGTAGTACCGGAAGAATTGGAGGTTGGTTCCAGAGCAGCAGAAATGCAGATGAATGTTGAGAAAAAGGATCAATTATTGTTTCACAATATGATGAATGAGAAGAAGTCAAAGAGGACCGGCAGGTAACATTAGCCTTCTTTGTCTCTACCGCGCGTGTACATTTGGAGTCAGTGTTATTTCTTTTACACAGACTGCACTCCGCATACGAATATGCAACATGAATACAGATAACGCACTAAGATTATTTAACTTTATTAATTATTTTCACAGCCGACGGCTCAGGATGGTTTTTGAAATTTTTATGCATACTACACTTACAATGATATTATACAGGATAACGTAAATAATTTTATGTTGCTTCATGACGATCAGTTGATAGAAACAGGAGGTGAAGAAAGGGCAAGTTCATAAGGGGCTCACGGATGTAAACAAATACGATTTCCTTTAAATATTCACGTGATGTCGGCCACCACAGATCTCGATAAGACTCTTGTATTAAGAGAAATTTAATTCTGTATACTGGATGCCTAAGACAGAAACTGCAAAGAGAGGCTTGTTGTTGAAGATGGAACACTAATTTGTATGATCTAGTAGCCGGATCAGATAGGCGTAATGTGAAGATGGAATTGTCTAGGGCGCTGACGCGGAAGAACGAAAGTACCGTCGTTCCCCTCGTATCAACCACGAGCGCTGCGTCGGCGCTAGAATGGCTGCGATATCAGGCAGGCGGGCGGAGAATGGCCTTGGAGGTGCCTTGTCTGCCTCCTTGCTTTCGAATTAAACTTTCATGCCCGCTAGACTTATGCTGTTGCCGCAAACCGTTGCTTAAAATATTCATAGCGGCCCACTCCTTATTTCAGGCCGGAGAAAAGAAGCATTTTAGAACTGCGGAAACTTTCGTTTCCCGGCTCTTGACTTCTCCTGGGAGTACTCTAGATGTTATCTCGGATACAATACACACTGCTACTTAGCGATCGCTCGCGAAAGACTTACACAGCGATGCGTTTGTTCAAGTCTTGAGCTGAAATAAAGTTTTATTTAAGGGAACTACGTGAATGAATTACATTTTTCTAACTTTTCCATTTATTCTATGTCCACAGCATTCCTTCTACTTTGCGGAATCGCTGTTCTAAATGAAAGTGTACAATCTACTTTTTCTTATAGAGAGTATGAATCAGCTTTCTCATGAGGTTTAAAACACAGATTTAGGACTTTTACAAACATGAAAATGAACTGAAGCAGGGTCGAAAAAGTATAGCCATTATTACTCTACTAGACGCTTTAAAATGTGTAAGTTAATCTCTGTAGCATAGCTATATGCCTTTAGCTAATACTAGCAGACTTGTGTATAACATGTTTCCAGTTTTCCTTTTTCAGTGACTTCGTCCTTGTCTTCACACAGTTATTTACCACTTCTTCAAATAAATGAGACTACTTACAGTATAATGGTATCTCAGTACAGACGTAACTAGCAACAAACATTTTTACAGTGTAAACAAGTGGTCTACAGACTACGGAGCTTTTACTTGCTCTCACGATTGATCGTAATCTTTCTTAGTAGTATGGAGATATGAATACGTCATTTAATAGAATATCAGCTGTCCGCAAGATTATGGAGTAAAGGGTAGATAGCTCCGAGGATAAACCACGGTGAACAGCACTTCAGCTCCAGAATATATCGGGAAGAAGGTACTCAAGAATGCGAAAGAGTAGGCCCAAGTTAAATCTTGTAAACAATGATAAAACTATGGAACAAGTTAAACCTTCAATTACTTCAGCTCTACATCCTCTCCTGTTATGTAGCAGATACCCGACATTAAATCTCAAAATACAGCTCAATAAGGCGAATGCGTCAAACGAATGTTATTAAAAAATATCACTCAAAAATTTTACAACACATCGTCAACACAAACTTTTCAACTTTTCTGTAAGGAAGTGATACATGTACACTAACCAAATAAAATGAAATAAGAGATCTTTTAACGTAATTATAAATGGAACCTTTACAAGTTCCTCCTCCCACACTTTCTCTCCTTGCAAGGTGAAAGATAGAGTAGTAAACGAACTGTTCAGAAAGTCATCAATTTACCTAACGCTTTATCTGGAGTACACCAAACGCTATACCTTCCCGCTGGACTAAAACAATATAAGTACTTCCTTAGCTTTTCACTCTTTATTCAGTTAAGAGAAGAATCCTGTGGCAGTGGAACATAGTTTGCAGTGACAGAACAGTGCTAGAAAAAGAGTGAAGGAGACAGTGCCAGGGGTGGCGGGGGGAACAAAGAAGAAATGGGTGAGAGCCAGTGACAGTGAGAGATAATGATAACAGGATAGAGATAATGGCAGAAGAGACAACAGCATAAGGAAGGAAGAAATGAGATGTTAGCAGTAAGAGAGAGCAAGAGGGATATTGTAGTAGTAGGACAGAACAAAGGGGACTGTGGATGTGATACAGGACACAATGAAAGAGAGACACCAGGAGATAATGACAATTAGTTGGGCTGAATCAGAGTGAGGAATGGCTACTGACTTGAGAGGCACCCACATGCCTTGCTCATACTGTGGCATCAAGTAGTCAGGCTTGCAAGATGAGAGGTCTGCCAAGCGAGTGGATTTATTCTTATTTCTCGAGTAACATCAGTGACTGATTATGAGCTCTAGTACCCACAATTAAGTTACAAATTATTCTCCCGTTTAGATATTACGCAACGGAAACAGATAACGCACTTCTGACTATTAGGAATTTACACAACTCTCATTTTTCACTACGCTCTGGCAATACCACATTTTCTTTCATACCCAACGGCTTTGATCAACACGTGGCCATCGCACTGAATACGAATGGCGCACACATTATAAATTCTGGATATCATGACTACACACTATTCGAAGAACAAGGCCACCAATCTTTTTCTTTTCACTTTCTTTTTTATTCCGATATATTCTATTATGATTCAAAGATAACCGAAACACACCATTACATTTTATGCAACAATTACACATGAGAAACTCCGCCCAGTGGGCATGGCTTTCATTGGTGATTCTCTATCTTATGGTCTCGTAATTATCTAACGCTACAGTGCACTTTCTGGATAGGATGGTGGATCTTTTGCTATATCTCACACTTCCACTCTCATACCCATCATCACGAAAATTTACTCCAGTCCGAGCGGTACAAAAAGGAACATGCATAACCCACTGCCTCTGGACCTATCTTGCTACTCTCACATGAAAACCAGACATACTTAAATTACATGAAATACATCACACTGGCAACATGGAATACATCACAAAGAATAGTCACGACGTCAGAATCACTTCACTTTCAGCTTTCCCACTTCAATTAATATTCATCCCAGTTTCACACGACACTGCCCCACTTCGTAACTTTTCTTTCCTACTACGAACTCTGGAGGATATATACACGTCTTCCTGTGCAATACAAGCCAAGTGGCGTTGCTGGATAGACGGCTGACTCACCTTGCTTCTCTCTCAGAGTATTAGAGTTTGAATCTAGCGTCACACGGAAACATAACATGCAAAGTAATATTAAGATCATATTCGTTACACAAGCGAGTCGTCAACTGATACCATGGACGAATACTTCTCTTTATCAAGTGGTTCAAATGGCTCTGAGAACTATGGGACTTAACATCTTAGGTCATCAGTCCCCTAGAACTTAGAACTACTTAAACCTAACTAGCCTAAGGACATCATCCACATCCACGCTCAAGGCAGGATTTGAACCTGTGACCTAGCAGTCGCGCGGTTCAGGACTGAAGCGCCTAGAACAGCTCGGCCACCGCAGCCGGCTCTCTTTATCCTTTGTCTCATACACAGATTGAGACTCACACAGTACTCACCACGTGGAAGTGCTCGGCTCTAATTTCAAGTCCTGCACATGCCATTTCTTAAATATTTCCAACTTATAGTACACACGCCAGTAATTCAGCTTAACTTTAGCACTCGGAAGTATTTCAACTTAGTACTAGCACTCGCAAGTATTTCAACTTAGTACTAGCACTCGCAAGTATTTCAACTTAGTACTAGCACTCGCAAGTATTTCAACTTGTTGCTACACGTGGTTTCAAAAGTTTCTGAAATAGAGAAATAATTATTTCAAACTACTCTTAAGTATTTCACATGCATACCATTCTCTCCACTTCTTTGTCTTTACGGAGCACACCAAAGTGAGGTCTTACCAACCCAAGTTCCAGCGCCAGAATGCTGAAACATGGCCGTTCTTCAGGTCATCTCGCACCTCCGCCAAGGTGGGGGAGCACCATGCTACCGTATTGGTCAGCCACATTTCAGGCGCTCAAAGCTGAGGTAAATTTCATCTCTTTGGTTCCACCAAAGGTGACCAAAGGACTGTCTCAAAGATGATCATATACTGGACATTCACTATCTGCAGTTAGCAGACGACCATACATTCATTCATTTCACAGATCTCACCAAATTGGATGTAGGGATTTATTTTGTGGGAGTGCACATGTGATCAATTAAATAAATAAATTGTCCTTTCTTTCCTACACTTGTATCCGGCTTCGGTGAAAAAAATGGTTCAAATGGCTCTGAGCACTATGGGACTCAACTGCTGAGGTCATCAGTCCCCTAGAACTTAGAACTACTTAAGCCTAACTAACCTAAGGACATCACACACATCCATGCCCAAGGCAGAATTCGAACCTGCGACCGTAGCGGTCGCGCAGTTCCAGACTGTAGCGCCTAGAACCGTTCGGCCACTTCGGCCGGCTACTAAGTGAAAAAAAAATGGTTCAAATGGCTCTGAGCACTATGGGACTTAACATCTATGGTCATCAGTCCCATAGAACTACTTAAACCTAACTAAGCTAAGGATATCACACAACACCCAGTCATCACGTGTATTAAGTGAAATTGAGTTATTATTACAAAAAATACGTTGTTCTGGCAAGAATAACGAAGAATGTTGTACGTATTTTCAATGTCGGGCGGTACTGTACCCTTTCAGACTGAGTGAGAAACGGCAACTGGAAGTGGATGAGCGACTTATAGCTATGGACTTGTGATTGTGAGTGCATTACAATTAGGAGTGCTTGTGGGGATTTGAAGTGAGTTGTGAAAGTGTTCGCATCCTTAAAGTTTTGCGATGTATTTTGAGGTGCTGAGGAAGCTAAAATGAGGCAGCTGGTACCCCACTTTCGTCAGAGTCTGTTAAATAAACAGGAACGTAGTCGCGTTTTTTGTGCTCCGATACGAACATTTTTCCCTTGGCGTATCAAGAAAACAGGAGAGGTCCCATCTGCGGCACTACTGACGGAACCTCGTCTCTGATACAGACTCACTGCCCAAGGCAACGTACTGGTTCTTTGACAGAAGAAGCTCTCGAGGCAGATACCTGGAAACGTGTTCCGTCGGGCAACGTGTCAAACACTTTACGGAAATCTGGAAATATGGAATCTGTCTGTTAACCTTCATCCATACTCCATAGAATACCGTGTTAGGAAAGGGAAAGCTGAGTTTCGCACGATCGATACTTTCTAATCGTAATGTCAGATCGGAGGTGGAGATTCAACACAACTCTGAATACAATGTCCTTTTAGAGGGCCGAACGCTTGCGCCGCGTCATTCTCTCGTCACCTGAGAACTTTCCCCGCAAAATTGTAAATGGCAGATGTCGAGCACCACAGTACGGATGTTTGTTGGCTACTTTTTTTTTCCCCAATCGCGGCTGAAATGTTTTGCAGGACTCCTTCCGATAGCGTCCGATAACGACAAGTGACAAGTGTACAGCCGTGATCCGCGGACGCGTCGCGACGGCGCCGCGCCTCGGTTTGGCGGCGGTTTAGCGGACCGCTCGCGTCAGCCGTGCGATCCGCGCTGCCTGTCAGTCGGCGAGGCCAGACCGGGATTTCGGGGGCTATCGCCCGCTCTGGACGGCGGCGGCCGCTATCAGCACGTGACAGGGCTCGACAACGTTACATAATTTTGGCCAGAGGCGGGCACCAGTCAGCACCGCGTTTGTCGCGCGCCCGGCCGCACAAAGCGACAGTTCACGCACACACACACACACACACACACACACACACACACACACACACACACACACACACACGCTCACGCACGCACACACACAGACGTGCCTCGTATCTAAAGCTCAGCGTTACTGTCCGCGCAGTCCGTTACGAGACACCCCCTCACCCCGCCACTCGGCCCACTCGCGAGCGCGCGCGCGCCAGCACTCCCGGGTGATCGACGGTCAAACAGCGAAACCTGATAACATAAACGTGTCGAGATAATCTTTGCGCGCTTAAACAAATTTTAGAGCGGTTGCGGAGAGAGCCGCGCACCACTTGTATAAATGTTTGGACGGAATTTAGTGAGGAATTATCGGGCGAATCAACAACGCGGCGAGAAAATGATAATGTCGCCGCCTGCGCACTAAAATAGCTTGGAGCGCGCGCTTGTCCGAACGCGCGGTCTCGTGTGGCGATCGGTTACGAGCATTATCAGGGAAGCGAGTGGGTACCTCCGTTACCGGAAAGGGTTTCGAATATATTCCCGTAGTAAGCCGCGAAATTTAGAATGATCGTTTCGTTTCATCGGCCGAAACACGATTCTGAATACATCACAATGTACTCAAATTTACGTGATACATTGCACTACCAAAAGCGCCACAGGAACAGGCTGTCTCAAAAACTCGTAGGCTCTTTTAAATGCCGTTCTGATGAAGGCTGGTATGGCCACCTTGAAGGTCGCAGCGATCCGATGTTCAAGAATTCGTGTAAACTAAACCAATCTTTGAACGCTAATTTCTTTCATTCAGCTACGGTTTCAATCACTACGATGTTTTTTTTCTTTATTCTTATTTCATCGCACTTGCCCCATATGGGTGGGGATGGGCAGTCTGCGGTACAGTATTCGACTATTC